>NW_020954567.1:686578-740092 GCF_900497805.2 Vombatus ursinus | reverse complement strand
TGTGCATCTGTCCCAGTTGAAAGGAATTTCCACACAGGGAGTCCTCTACACAGAGGAAATGACAATTCTAGACAAAAAAAAAAAATCTCCAGTGCCCTGCACATTGTAGAAGCTTAATAAATGTTATTTTCAATTGAATTGAATGTGGCCGATCTTGGGGGTTATTAGTATCATGCTCCAAATAGATCTCTCAACCCACACATTTCACCCTTACTCACTGTAGGCTAAGAAAAGGACAGTGCTGCCTCCCCAGGGGCTTAACACACTTTGAGCAAACTGCTTCCACTAAGGGAGAATCTGACTCCAGATGTTAGTGATGTTAGAGATGACAAGAGGTCGGATCAGTCAATGAGTGAAACATTTTGTTTCCATCTGGTGTATGAAGCACTTGGAAAATCATGTGGTACAGTGGAAAGGACTGGGGCTTAGGAGTCAAAAACCAAGGGTTAGAATCCCAGCTCTGCTCTTTGCTAGATGAGGGATGACAGACAAGTCATTTTACCTTTCTGAGACTCAGTTTTCTTATTTGCACAATAGCAAGACTAATATTTGCCAAAGCTAGGGTTGCATGAGAAGAGCACTTTGTAAACTTAAGGCACTAAAATGACAACATAAGAGCATGTTGAAGAGGCAGTTTGAGCCAATGAGAGCTCCTCCCCCACCCAGAGCTGGCCCCACCCTGTGGGAGGAAATGCTCTGGTCATTTTCTTTTTGGCGCTGCTATGCAAGGCTCAGACTCTCAGAGATGGAAGTGGTCTTTCTGCTCATCTATTCCCACTTGCAGCTGAACAGAGATCTCCTCTGGACATCTACCACAAATGGGTCATCTCCTCTCTGCATGAGGAGGGGAAATCTCCCCAGCGAGGGGGCACACCCCTCTTTGGATAGTTCTATTGTGAGAAAGTTTTTCCTTAAAGCTGAAATCTGCCTCTCTCCAGCTCCTAGTTCTGCCCCTCTTCATGCCCCCCTCCCCCCAACACCCCTCCCCACCTCCGCTCTCCAGTCTTCTTACACCTTCCTCCTCAATACACACTCTCTGACCCAATGACACTGGCCTCTTAGCTGTTCCGTGAATAAGACACTCCATCTCTTGACTCTAGGAATTTTCTCTGGCTGTCCCCCAAGCCTGGAATGCTTTCCCTCTTCAGTTCCAATCTGCCTAACCTCATTTAAGTCCCAACTAAAATCTCATCTTCTATTGGAAGCCTTCCCCAACCTTTCTTAATTCCTGTGCTTTCCTGCTATTAATTACGAGAGAGAGAGAGTTGTTTTGAAAATATTTGTTTGCATGTCATCTTCTCACTCAGTTAAACTAAGCTCCTTGAGGGCAAGGACCATCTCTTGTCTCTTTTTGTATCCCTAGCACTTAGCACGTTGCCTGACACATGGTAGGCTCTTAATAATTGGAATTGTACATGAATGAATAAATGAATGAAAAACGATTTATAATAAAAACTTGAGACAGTCCTTGTCCAAAAGGAGTTTTCATTCTAAGGAGGGATACAACACATATAGGAGGGTAGCAGTCAGGGATAGTGATCTTGGTTTGGAAAGTTACAGAGATAGCAAATTGCTATGGAGGAGTAAATTGACACATCCTTTCCAGAACCAATGACAACAATGGTTTGAATATGGTTCCAGAATTGGAAAGAAGTAAGGAGAAGTAGACCAAGGTAGGGAGTGGTCAATCAAAGTCACACCTCAGCTAGCCAAGAGATGAATGGAGAAGATTAAGGTGACAGTAGCAGGGTCCCATCTGAAATAATGGTCCATGATGGGAGTTTCAGAGTTGAAAGAGTTAAAGGCATGATCTAGAATCAGGGTTCAAATCCGGCCATAGACTTATACTCATTATATAATCTTTTTTTTTTTTTAGGCAATTGGGTTTAAGTGACTTGCCCAGGGTCACACAGCTAGTAAGTGTCAAGTGTTTGGTCTGAAGTGGGATTTGAACTCAGGTCCTCCTGACTTGAAGGCTGGCGCTCTATCCACTGTGCCACCTAGCTGCCCCTCATTATATAATCTTGTGCAAATCACTTAAACACAAAGTGCCAGCTGGCAACTCCCTTGATCTTAAAGTTGCAAACCTTTGCTGATTCACACTTGGTAGAATGGTCCCCTTCCTGTGGATCCTCATATGTCAATGAGCATAAAACATATCTGAACGTAAAAAACATATATAATATTAAAGAATAAATGTATAACTTACCTCAAAGAGGTTATCATTCAACAATGTGCTAGGTAACCTCAAATTCAAACAAGAAACTACCTGCCTTGCAGGTGGGGAGGAGTCAATACAATGATAAGCCTAATAGTAGATAAGGGGGAATGGGAGGCCAAGAAGTGCTCTAGGAATCTGTGGGAATGAAGAAAATGGGTTTGGCTGGATATGGGACTGAGATATGATACACAGAAAATAACAGCAGAGCTGAGCCTTGAAGGACGCTGAGGATTCTGGAGAGAAGTATATTGCAGTGTTGGGAACAGCCACTGAAAAAGCAGACTGCCAAGAAGAGATAGATGGTATGGCTGGGTCAGGAAACAGCTGGTGTTAAGTCCAACTGAAATGCAGAGTGTGTGAAAGGGAGTAATCACCAATAAACATTTATTAAGCACCTACGGTGTATCAGGCACTGCATTAAGTGCTAGGGATACAAAAAAGAGACAGGAGTTTACAATCTAATGGCAGAGCTAACAGGGCAGGTATCCCTAGCATTAGGCCCAGCACCTAGCATATAATAGGGTCTTTATAAATGTTTATTAAATGAATGAATTAATGGATGAGGCAAATATATACAAAGCAAACTATATGTGGTGGCACAGTGGATAGAATGCTGGGCCCAGAGTCAGAAAGACTCCCCTTTCTGAGTTCAAATCTGGCCTCAGATTACTTATTAGCTTTGTGACCCTAGGTAAGTCATTTAAGCCCCTTTGCCTCAGTTTCCACATCTGTGCAATAAGCTAGAGAAGGAAATGGCAAACCACTCCAGTATCTTTGCCAAGGAAACCTCAAATGGAAGAGTTGGACATGGAATGTGACATTCTTCTACCCTCCAACCTTGTGACCTGGGTCAGGATTTTCTTCTATTTCTTCAGGTTTGGGGGAAGCTAGATGGCAAGGTAGACAGAGTGCCAGGCCTGGAGTCAAGAGACTCATCTTCCTGAATTCAAACCTAACCTCAGACACTTACTAGCTGTGTGATCCTGGGCAAGTCACTTAACCCTGTTTGCCTCAGTTTCCTCACCTGTAAAATGAGCTGGAGAAGGAAATGGCAAAGCACTCCAGTATCTCTGCCAAGAAAAGCTCAAATGGGGTCAAGTGTACAACAATGACAAATTAAAAGAGGGAAAGGATTAATGTGAAGATAAGGCTAGAGAGGAATGTTGGAACTAAACTGTGGAGTGCTTTAAATGCTAGGCTAAGGCTGGCTATATTTTATTCTGGAGGCCATTGGGAGGGTTTTGAATAAAGGAGTGAGGAATATTATTTTAATAGCTGTGTTTAAGAATGATTGGAGTGGAGAGACAAGTTGGAGGCTGTTACAATACCCTAAGCAATCATCGATAAGGACCTGAACCACTAGAGTAGTGTCCTCTTGAGGGAGAAGATGGGACAGGAGACAGATGTTATAGACGGAGGACTGACAAGACATGGCAGCCAATTAGGTGTTTATTGGGGACCTGGTGGGAGCGAGAGAGAGGATGAGGCAGCATAATCAAAGATGACACGTAAAAAGTGAGAACAAAAATTAGCAGAGATCTATAATTATATTGATTATAAAAAAATACTACAGAGTGAAAAGACAGGTCAGAGCCTGTGCAGGCAGGAATGACAATGGCTTAATTAGAGTGAATAAAAGCTTTCATCCCCATTCCCACATTTGCTGGCTGTGTTTGACCGGGGACAAGTTATTTCCCTTCTCTGGGCCTTGGTTTATTCATCTGTAAAATGAGGGAATTGAACTAGATCCCAGCTCCATATCAAAGGGAAGTAAAGGTGGTCTTGCTATTACTTCCCAGAACTCCTACCATTCAACCAAGGAGTCAACAATTAAGTGCTAGCTGATGCAAAGCAACACATTCCCAGCTGTGTGGAATTCCAAGGGGAGCTCAGATAAGTTCCCTCATCCCCCCTATTGGGAGAGGGAAGAGGAAGAATAGGGAGTAATAATATAATACCAATACAGTGTAAGTCTTTGAAGGTACTTCTACTTTGAATCCCTAGCACCTGGAGCATAGGAGGCACTTAAAAAATGCTTTTTGATTGATTGATTGATTACAGATACTGTGCTAAGCACTCTACAAACATAATCTCATTTGGCCCTCACAACAAGGCTGTGAGACAGGTGTCATCATCGCCATTTTCCACATGAAGAAACTGAGACTCAAAGAGTTTGTGCAACTTGCCAAAGGACGAGGTCTTCTTAACTCCAGGTCCAAACCATAATTCACTTGGCCACATCCAAACATCAATGTCTACATATAAGGTACAAAGACAGAAACCCATAAATCAATGACAACTGTAAAGCACTATCTATACCTACTAATACTATGTATCCAAGTCAAGGCAACAAGCATTTATTAAGCACCTACTATGTGCCAGAAACTGCACTAATTGTTGGGGATACAAAGAAAGACTTTTAAAAACAGTCCCTGACCTCACAGAGCTCACAATCTTACGGGGAAGAAAAAAACTTCATACAAACAGGATATATATTTATTATATATGTAAATAGCTACATAAGAACAATACATATATTATATATAGTATATGAGATATTTGTAATATATAATAAATTGGAGATAACACACACACCATTGAAGATATATGTATATAAATGTCTATACATACATGTGTATATAAAACACACACAAACATATATTGTATACGTACATATTATTATATTAAGTATTAATAATAGCATGTTATACATAATATTCACATACACATGTACATACATCGATACATATACATACTGCATACATTAATATGTATATATGTACTTATGTATTAGAGATAATCTCAGAGGAAAGGCATTAGCATTAAGAAGAGGGTCAGGAAAAGCTATGAAGATAGAAAAAGGAAAAAAGCTGAAAGATGGGCAGCTACATGATGTTGTGGATAGAGCCTGGAATCAGGAAGACCTGCATTGAAATCCAGCCTCAGATTCTCATTAGTTGTATGATCCTGCATGTCAGTTAACTCCTGTTTGTCTCAGTTTCTTTATCTGTAAAATGGTGGTCATAATAACACCTATCTTTCAGGGTTGTTATGGGGACCAAATGAAATATTTGCAAAGTGTTTGGACAGCAACTGGTATATAGTAGGTGCTATATAAATTTTTACTATATTACGGTTATTATTGGATTGACTGGCACCAGATGGGGAGAGTCAAGGAAAGGTATGTGATGGGAGTAGAGCCGTAAGGACAGGAGAAACAGGAATTGGGGGAGATACGTGAGACAGTGCTACAGACCAGTACTACTGGTGCTGCAGAGAGTTGGTATAACTTATATTTAGGGCTGGAAGAGCCTGTACTATGTGGATAGACTTCATGTACTGACTATCAGGCCTCAGGCAAAGCTTCAGCAGGGTCCACCCATTCCTGCCTGCAAAGTCAATACCAATCAGACCAACCAATAGGGCTGGGTCCCTGAAGACTCACAAGCAGGAAAAGGTATTCAACTACTCCAAGAGACATTTTCAGATAAACTCACGATTTCCAAGGGATCTATTGCCCAGAAAGAAAAGATTCACAAGGTCCTGAGTCCAGCTTCCTTCAATCCTTCTCTTTCATCCAAGTGACCAGAAGGCTACCTTTCTACCCACATTTGAGAGCCCTGGTCAGTGTTTAAATAGGAACCTCTGATCTAGTGCTGAACAGCGTCAAAAGCTGTTTACTCTGTAGCAGAGGGTTCACCTTTTACACAGCCAGAGGAACCATAAATGAGGATTTAAATCTCCTTCTGAGTGCCATCTGGCTTTCAAAAATATCTCCGTCTATCATGGAGGCTACATCATGTTCTGTTAGTGAGCTCCACCTCCAGATGGTCCTTGCAATTCTACCACAGGAATCTATCCCACACTTTTTAAACAGCCAGAAATCTGACTATTTGCCACCAAAACATTTGTTGTTGTTCCAAAGAGGTCAGCCTGTCAAAGCTCTTCTCTCAACAAGGAATTATTAACTTCCTACTATGTGCCAGGCATTCTGCCCTCAAGGAACTCACATTCCAATGAAGAAGATGACATGCAAACAATTTTGTACTAACAAGCTAAATACAAGATAAATTGGGAGTTTTCTCAGGGAGGAGGGAGTAGCATTAAGGAGGGCTGAGAAAGGCTTCTTGAAGAAGGTGGGGTTTGGGCTGAGATTTAAGGAAGCCAGGAGATACAGAAGTGAAGAGGGAGAACGTTCCAGGCATCAGGGACAGCCAGGGAAAATTCAGGCAAGAGGCAGATTGTTCTGTACAAGGAATGGCAAGGAGGCTGGTCCCACTGAAACACTGAGTACATGGAAGAAAGGGACTAAGATGTAAGAAATTGTAAAGGTAGGAAGGGGCCAGGTTATGAAAGGTTATGAAAGTCAACCAGGATTTTATATTTGATCCTGGAGCCCATAATGAGCCATTGGAGTTGACTGGATGGGGAAATGGTGGGGAGACATGGTCAAATTTGTGCTTTAGGATTATCAATTTGATAGCTGAATGGAGTATGGAGCGGAGTAGAGAGAGACTTGAGGCAGAGAAACTAATCAGCTGGTGATTACAATAGTCTAGGAGAGGTATGCATGAAGCAGTAAGTGCCTAGACCAGAATGGGTGGTGTCAAAAGAGAGAAAGGGGCATATACAAGCCATGTTGTGAAAGCAGGAGCAAAAGGCCTTAACAGCTGATTGGTTAGAGGGGGAAAGGGTGATGAGAGATTGAAGAGTTAAAGATGACACCTAGTTTGCAAGTCTGGGTGACTGAGATGATGGTGCTACTCTCAACAGTAAAAAAAGAAGTTTGGAAAAGGGGAGGATTTTGAGGAAAAGATGATGAACTCAGTTTTGTACATGTTGGATTTAAGATGCCTACAGGACATCGAGTTTGAGAAGTCCAAGAACTTGGAGATGTGAGACTGGAGATTTAAAGAAAGAGTTGGATAAATAGATCTAAGAATCGTTTGCATAAAGATAAATGAACTCAAGTGAGTCCACAAGATGGGAAACACTGGAGAGGGAAAAAGAGAAGAGGGTCCAGGCTAGAGCCCTGGGGACATGAACTGGATGGAAGATTCAGCAAAGGACTGTGAGTAATCAGACAGGTAGGAAGAGGATGATGAGAGACCAGGATCACCGAAAGCTACAGAGTAGAAAGTATCAAGGGAAAGTGGGTGATAGACAGTATCAACAGCTGCAAAGAAGTCAAGAAGGATGAGGATTGAGAAAAGGATATTAGATGTGGCATCTGAGATCACTGGCAACTTTGGAGACAGTGGCTTCAATTGAATAATGAGCCTGGAAGCCATCTACTTCTTTTGGTTTAATGTTCTCAAAGGGGAGAAAGAGACAACTCCTAGAAGATCTGGGCCCAACGGTGCCATGTCCTACCCAATAGTGCATAGCCTTCAGGGCCTTGCCTTGAAACAACTGTAAACTAGGTCAAGCCACTCTTCGAAATGCTCTCATCTCATCAGTGCCCTTTTCCTCCCTTCTGTTATCACCACTCTCTCTGTCTTTCTCTCTCCTAAAGCTTTCCCTTTGCTCCACTTCAGGAGGGTCTTCCTCTCAGCGGGCTATCAACTATGATCATAGAATCACACAGCCTGTCAGAACTAAAAGAGACCTTTATCACAGATAAAGAAACTGTGGCCTAGAAAGGTGAGCTGACCCAAGGTCACACATGTATTAAATAGGTCAGATTTAAACCCAGATCATGGAATCATAGATTTATAGCTTGGAAAAAACCTGAAGAAAGCATCTAGTCAAAACCCCTCATTTTACAGTTGAGGAAACTGAGACCTAGGAAAGTTAAGTGACTTGCCTAAGGTCACAGAAATAACAGAGGTGAGATTTGAACCAATGTACTTTATTCCAAATGCAGTTATTCTTTCTTTTGCCACCCTTTCACTTTAAAGATGAGGAAGGTGAAGTCTAGGTGGTACTGTTAACGAAGATGTCAGCCAATTGGGATATTTGCTTTTTAACAGGAGGCCCTGGAAGACCAAACCATATCTTCTAAACCAAAAGGAAAAGGAGCTATGGGTAGAATGATAGTAAGTGGTATTAATACTTTGGGATATGAGATTCTGCCCGATGCCCCCTCCAATTACAACAATAGGTAAGTAATGGCTTTCTTAGGATGCCTACCCTAATCAAAAACAGCTAAATCTCAAACTCTAATGTAGCCACTCAGAGCCTCAATCAATCAAGCTTATCTTGACCTGCAACCACTCCAAGAATTCCACAGCTATGACATCATAAAACTTATACAGAAAGGAACTAAGATCAGTTCCACTTACTTAATAATAATACTAATAATAGCTAATATTTATGTAGTGCTTATGGGGCAACTAGGGGATGCAGTGGATAGAACATGGGGGCTGGAGTCAGGATGATCTGAGTTCTAAAACTGGCCTCAGAAACTTACAAGCTGTGTGACCCTGGGCAAGTCACTTAACCCCTATTTTCCTCAGTTCCCCATCTGTAAAATGGGGACACACAGGAGAAGGAAATGGCAAACCACTCCAGTATTTTTGCCAAGACAATCCCATGGACTCGTCCAGAGGAGTCACATGGAGTCAGGCACAACTAAATGACTGAACAACAATATAAGAGCTTACAATGTGCCAGGCACAGTGCTAAGCACTTTACAATTATTATCTCATTTGATCCTCACGACAACTGTGGAAGATTGGTGCTATTGTTTAATCATTCCCATTTTACAGATGAGAAAACTGTTAGGAAGTGTCTGAGGCCATATTTGAACTCAGGTGTCTTCCTGACTCAAGGCCCAGCACTCTATCTACCTTGCCACCTAGCTGCCCACCCTCCCTAACAGTACTTGGCTAACCTGTGAAGATCTTTTTAGGGTTTAATTTGGGGAAGTTCCTTTCGACCTCTCTTCCTCCAGGTTCTACCTTCATTGCTTGGGAGTGGGGGAGCTCATGCTGAGCACCCTCTCCCCAACTGAAGAATCAGCATGAAGAGGAATGGAATCCTAGGGCGAGGGTCTAGCTCTTTGCATCTCCCTTCTCCGCATCTTTTCTACTTCTGACTCAGGAAGTGGCCCCATGACCATGAGCAGTTACTCCCTCTTGTCTCTGCCATAAACAGCCCTGTTCACAGATGTCCCTCGCAGCAGTATAACCCCTCCTGAACCCAAGCCAGGTCTCATCACCAGAGTCCTGAAGCAGGACACCATTGAGGATTTGGCACAGAGACAGGAATCCCCTCTGCTTCCCTAGGAGGGTAGGTCACAGGAAGGCAACATGCTGCTTTATCCTACAGATGGGAAAGAAGAAGATAGTGAAGGAATTTGGCCATGAAGAAGAATATCAACAAACATGGATACAATTCACCACCAAATGAACTGACACCTTCTCCAGAAAAGTCTACACATGGACACAAAATGAGCCCCAGCCAGAAGCATGGTCTGCTCTGCCGACACAGGTGACATCTACCGCTGAGCAGTCAGTGAGGCCAGGAACCACCTGTGTTGAGAGGGAACTGAGAAGCTTATTGGATTCCTCTTCCAATCTCCTGAGACATGGCCTAAAACACACATTTTGCTTAATCATTCTGATTCAAAGATTCCTTACCTGAGAAAGAAATCCTTTCTATTTAAAGGACCAACAATTGAGGAAGTAAATGTCATGGGGAGAAAAGTCTTTAAGAGTGCAAAGGAAAAAAGTCAACAATCAGGCATTCCAAGGAGAAAGATTACATCTGAGGGATAATGGTGGAGGGAGTGGGGCAGGAAAGCAGAAGATTTTTCTTAGATGCCTCATGGGACACAAAGTAGCTTAGGGGAAACAGCCCTAGATTCCAAGCAGAAATTCTTAAATAGTTTTGCATCATGGACCCCTCTGGCAGTCTGATAAAGCCTATGGACCCCACCTCCGAACAATGTTTTTAAATTCATAAAATAAAATGCACGGCAATACAAAGGAAGCCAATTATATTAAATATAATAATTTGAAATGTTTTTTAAAAAAACACATTCACAGTCCCCAGGTAAAGAACCCCCAATTTTGAGTCAGGAAACATGGGTACAAACTCTAGTTCAACTTACTTACTACTACCTAAATGATCTTGAGCAAGACATGGAACTTCTGTGTGCCTCATTTTCCTCATCTATAAAAAGGTCTAAGGTCCAAAGTCCCCTTCCAGCTCTGAACTCTATGAGTCTTTGGGTTTCATCTGGTGAGTCATATAGATGGAAAGCTCCCAGTTGAGAGGTGAGGTTACGTCCTGGGTAACATATTACTGGTGTCAGTCAGTCAACAAACAATGAGCATTTATTAATCACTTACTATACGTCAGGCACTGTGCTAAGTGCTGGGAGTACAAAGAAAGGCAAAGGAAGGATTTACCTTGGAGAAGAAAAAGGATCACCTCTTCATACAAGACTGGAGTGAAAGAAGAGATAGTCGGGGAAGATGCAAAATGAAGATGGAGGGTGCTCTCTTCAAATGATCTCAATAATTCATGAAATGCTTATTCAGCACCTATTATATACAAGCATTGTGCTGAGGGGGGCAGTTAGGTGGCACAGTGGGTAGAGCACCAGGCCTAGAGTCAGGAAGATCTGAGTTCAAATCCAGCCTCAGATATTTACTAGCTGGGTGACTCTGGGCAACTCACTTAATCCTCTTTGCCTCAGTCTCCTCATCTGTAAAATGAGTTGGGGAAGGAAATGGCAAACCAGTCCGGTATCTTTGCCAAGAAAACTCCAAATGGGATCACGAAGAGTCAGACACAATTGAAAAATGACCGAACAAGTTGTGTTGAGTGGATGGAAGCACATTCTTTTCAATAAGCTTACAATCTTGCTCTAAAGACACACATGAAAATGTACGTGTGGGTGTGGGTGTGGGTGTGTTTCTACCTGAGGTTAACAGTTAAGTACAAAATAAATAGTAGAAATTTTTTTAAAAAACAGTAGAGAAAGGAAAGATTGCTGTGAGTAGGGGAAGTAAAGAAAGGCTTCACAAAAGTTTAATCCAAGCTCACCTTTGAAGAATGAATAACACTTAAAGAAATGAAAAAAGTAGGAGAAGAGGTATATTCCAAGTAGAAGGAACAGCAAGGGCAAAGGTGCAGAGGCCAGAAAAGCAGAAAAGGTGTGTCCTGGAGATGGCTGAGTAGGAAAGTTTTGGCTGGGGCTAGCATGGAAAGTTTGTGGGAGATAAGACTGGAAAGGTAGATTCACGCAGGGCCTTGAACACCTGGCTAAGGATTTTGGACTTCATTCTACAGGCCATATGGAGCCATTTAAAGTTTGGGTTTGGGTTGTTTTGGTTTTTTTTTTTTAGCACAATCTACATAAAGGATAACAATAGAAAAGAAAGTGAGAAGATGAGAGAAAAGTGAAATGAGAGAAAAGGGTAAAAACATCAGGTATACAACAATAAATAACAATAAAGAACAGCTAAATCCAAGTAGCAAAAAAGCAGAGTCCAATGTTATAAATAATAAGAGCAAATAATTAGTTCTGACTCTTCCACTGACTGCTTAGGTGACCTCTGGCAAACCTCTAAAACTTTCCAAAACTCAGTTTCCCTAGCTATAAAATGGGGATAATTATACCTGCCTACCCTCTCTCCTAGGGCTGCAGAGGATAAGGTTAGCTAAGGACATATGAAAGTGCTTTGAAGAGCATATAAATCATCATACAAACACCAGGCAGGGTGATTGTTATCACAAACTTATCTCCTGAGACTCACCTCCTCTGGCTGAGCTTATCTGACTTCACAGGGTATCCAGCAACCTTGGGACTGCAGTCACTGAAAATAATCCACTTAGCCCCAGAATCCAGAGCAAAGCTGATGCTATTCGGTCAGTTTCCAAGTTCTTAGCTACCCTAATTTTAGCTGACTCAGGCTCTGAAATCTTCAGTATGAAAAAATAGAGATGGAGATAAGGATGAAGCTGTCACCTGGACCTATTATCAAGGCCATATGGAGCCATTTAAAGTTTGGGTTTTGGGTTATTTTCAGTGACTGCAGTCCCAAGGTTGATGCTCAGGGCATCAACAAAAAAAAAGTCCCAATTTGGGGCCCTTGCCATCAATGGTGGCAGCCAAACCAAACAGCATTTTAGCCAATTAATTTTTTTCTGATTTCATAAGCTGCTCATTAAGAACTGGGAGTGGATCACAAAAGGAAAGGAACAGCTGGAGACAATGTACAGGGGTGATCTTGGAAAGCAGGCAATTTCAGAATGGAAAGCCAGCATTCCAAAACTAATCCATGCTCCCAAGGCCAGTGCCTACCCTAATATGGCCACTGGCACTCCTTTGGACCTCACTCATAATCCTACAGGATCATATCAGCCTTGGTACTCACACTCATCAAGCCCCTCTACCCCTGGGACCTCTCTAAAAGGAAGGTAGAAAGTAGAGAGCTCCTCCCAAAACCTCCATTTAAGCAGGGTGCTCAGGCCAACCAACTCTTTATTTCCCACCCATCTGACCACTCCTTTGAATTTCTCCAACATGCCCCTACACCAGGTGGCTTCCCTCCCTTTTCTATGTTGTCTTTCCCATTAGATTGTAAGGTCCTTGAGGGCAGGGACTGTCTTTCTTTTTCATGTTTATATCCTCAGCACTTAGCATGATGCCTGGCACACAGTAGGTGCTTAATAAGTGTTTACTCACTGACTAACAATGGATCTGGGAAGATGGGGCCACTTAATCCCACATTTCTCCCAAAGATAGCATGGGAAAGTTAGTCAAATACTTTGCTGAAATCCAAGTATACTAAGTATACTTTGTATATATACTTTATGCATACTATTATACTGTGCATGATTCCCATGACCTGCAAAAAAAGAGATCAGGTTCATTTAGCATGACTCACTCTCAGATGATCGCTGCTTCCCTTTCTAAGAGCTCACGAACTATACCTTTTAATAATTTGCTCTAGGATTTCTCCAGGAATAGAATTTCAGCTCATTATCAATCAAATAAATCATTAAGCATTTACTAGGTACTTTATTATATGCCAGGTACTTCATGCTGAGAATACAAATAGCATCATCTACAGTTTGCATAATCCACCTTATTGGAGACTTTTCAGAAAATGAGGACATTTGTGCTATTCTAGTCCATCAGTATCTCTCTTATTCTCCAGTATCTTTCAAAGAAAACAGTCACATCTGTCAATTCCATAAGTGTACTAGGAAGGCATTCATCTGGGCCTGGAGATGTAATACACTAATGACATCTTACCAACATACGGCACTTGGACAGTGGCAGATAGAGGAATCTAGATAGAGTGCTAGGCCTGGAGTCAGGAAAACCTGAATTCAAATCTAGCCTCAGCCACTAACTAGCTATGTGACTCTGGTCAAGTGCCTTTACCTCTGTCTGCTTCAAATTCCTCAACTATAAAATGGGGATAATAATAGCACCTACTTCACAGGGTTGTTGCGAGGTTCAAATGAGATAATATTTACAGAAATGCTTAGCATGGCTCCTGGCACATAGTGGGAGCTTAATAAATGTTTCTTTGCTTCCCTTCCCTGCATTACCATATATTTTCCTTATGTTCTAGGTTCTGTCTGGGCTTTCAAGATGCCCAGGGAAAGGAGGAATAAATGAATACTGACTAAAATACATGGCCTCATCAGAGTAAAAATTCATCATTGTATTTTGAGAATGATCATTACACATGAATTTTATAATTTTTTAAAAAACTAATGCTACCTATTTCATTCTCTTTCAAGTGTTGGGGTGGCAAAGCTTCACTAGTGTCCAATTCAAGGCCAGCGTGAGTTAAAGAACCCCTTGGCCATACTCTTTTATATAACAAACCCTAGAATACTGGCCACCTTGCTGACAGTATTAAGAATGCAGTCGATGATAAATTATGGCTTGTTCAAGTGTCTTGAGTTTCCAACCGAAAGGAACTCCAAGTATTCACTAGAAGGAAAGGGTTGGTTGGTTGGTTATTGTCCTTCCTTCTTGAAGAGGACCAAAACATCACTATCTTGGGGTCAAGGTGCAATGGGTCTGGCTGCGACTGAGCAGACCATGATCTCAGTGGAAAATGATCTCAGAAGGCTCTACCATGGGTCAGGCACAAATAGTCAATGTGAACATTTGGAGTGAAGATGACTCTAAATTGGTGCATCCCATGCTTCCTTTGAACTACTGCAATTCTGCTTTACTCAAGAGCACAGCACATTCTTTGATGTAAGCACACCATGCTGAGCAATCCTGTGCCAGTGTCTCCCAAATCTGCCAAGTGATTCCACAGTTCTGCAGAGAGACCTTAAGAGTGTCCTTGTATCACTTCTTCTGACCTCAATGTGGCCTTCATGATCTCCACGAGTAGGAAAGATTGGGAGGCAGGAGAAACAGCAATCATTCAGTTTTCACTGAACAGCTCACTGACATCTGATGAACAATGAATGGCAGGAAGGAAGGACAGCATCATGTCAAATGTGGAGGATCAGAAAATAGCACCATAGGCTATTAGGGATTGTGAAGGACCTTCTAACATTTTGGCAACTAAAAATATTGATTCTTTGAAAAAGCAGAAAGGAATAGCGATTTCACTGAGTATTCTTTGTGAAACCCTGAATACATTCCTCCAAGTTCCCTGGAACCTTGAAAAAACAAGTCCAGGAGAAAAAAAAAAAGACCTCAGTATCCCAAGAAAATGATGAAGTGAGAGCCTGCCCCTTCAATATTCTCCTCAAAAATAGCAATAGAAACACCACCAAAGAAGCAAAACTGTCAGAAAGTCCTGAAAGAAAATTAGGAAACACTCAAAAGAAGGAAGGGGAAAAAAGACTCCAACAAAATGAAGAGAAGACAGAACATTTTTACTGGGGATCTTTGGTTGTATAGTCATGTCTCTATGCACACACACTGCTTAGATACAACACATCTTGGGGGACCAAAAAATGAATCTTTGGTAAGGCAAAATCCTGACTGCGCTTGTGGTATACCACATTTGTCTGTTCTCAACATGGGTGGCAGCGGCAGAGGCAGCAGTGAAATATTGGCTGCCAAACACTGGCTGGAAATGGAGGGAGGAGGGGAGCATGTGTGAAATTAGGGACTTTTATCAGGCAGCATGAAATAAATGGATTGAAAATTGAGAATCATGTCTTTTTATTCGCTTGCTTAACACTCAATTAAATATCTGTCCATAAGTGAAATTCATATCAATGGAATGGCTTTAAGGTAGGATCTACAAAAATGAAACTCACATCTTTTGCCACATTCAAGTTACAAAATGTTCTTAAAGACTGAATATAAACCTGCCTTGATCCCATGACCAATCTTGGTTCCTAAGAAGGTTTCTCCTCTAAGAAAAGGTGCTCTTTGAATGAACACATCTCTTAAAATGGGATAAGTCTAGTGTGAATTCTTCCACTACTACAAAGGACATTCGAAGAATTTCGTAGCTATACTGACAAATTGTAGCCTAACCCTTAAGCAATGTCTCTTTTTCTTTGGGCCATTGAATCAAAAAGTAATTGAGAGAATGTGAATGCTACAATGTAAACCTCTATTTTAACCAAGTCCAAATATCTACCAACAGATAGTGATTCATTTGTCACTGAAGTTATCTTCCCTGGAACCTCATGATGGCACGTACATTATGTACAAGTGAAAAGCCAAGAGTGTTGAACCTCCAATCCTAGCAGAAAACACCCTATTCCACATCTCCAGCATGACCCCTGATCTTCACAGCACTTACCCGTATCCTTCTCATGGCAGCTACAATCTCCACCCTGCTGTTCGGTCTTGGCACATCCAGGCTTCCAATATACTGCAATGAAGAAGAACACATACGTTAAGAGAAAGTGTTGGCAATTACCAAAGGAACCCAGAAGGAATCAGATTCAGAGCTGGAAGAAATCATAGACTGAGCAATAGGCTTGACCCAGGAGGGTAGCATTAAGAATGATAGATGGAAAATGCAAAGAGATAGTCATATAAGGAAAAAAACCTAACAATTTAGCACTGCTCCAAAGGAGAATGGGCTTCCTAATGGTGTTCCTTCTTATTAGAAGCCCCCAAGCAAAGGCTATATGACTACTAGTCAAGAACATCACAGAAGGGATTCTCAGCCAGGTGCAGTTTGGATTAGATGGCCTGATTCTTGTTACAGTGGAAAGAACAATAGCTCTGAAGTCTAAGCGCCTGGGTTCAAAATCCCATCCCTGGTGTTGACAATCCATGTAACCTTGAGAAACTAAGTCTCCTAATTCTTCTGGGCCTCAGTTTTCTCATCTGTAAAATGGGGAGGGGAAGATTGACTTGTTGGGGTCGTTCAGTTGTGTCCGACTCTTTGTGACCAGGATACCTGGCAGACACTGCGGTGGTTTGCCATTTCCTTCTCCAGTTCATTTTACAGATGAGGAAACTGAGGCAAACAGGGTTAAGTGACTTGCCCAGGGTCACATAGCTAGTAAAGGCTGGATTTGAACTCAGGTCTTCCTGACTCCAGGTCAGGTACTTTATCCACTGTGTCACCTAGCTGCCCTTGACTAGATGGCCTTGACTAGAAGTTGTCCTCCAGCTCAAAATCTATGACTCCATGATTGTAATGCAACCGCTTAGTTCACAGAAGAAGACAGGGAAGTCCACAGACTAACCCAAGATCCCCAGGACTCAGTTTTAAGATTCCAACCCTAAATCTACAACTCTTTTTGCATCTTAGGGATGATTTATGTCAACTAATCCATTTTACAGATTAGGAAATAGAGGTCCTGGGAATTGTTTAAAGATGGCAATTTATCAAGGTATAATCAAAGCCTGTCCTACACACTTTGTTGCACACCACAAATGTTTATATTTATGGAGTTGTTAAAATGAATAGAACTCCCTGAGGCTTCACCTCATATTCAGCAAATTGGCTAAATTGACAGAAGACAAGAATAGTCAATGTTGGAATGGTTGTGGAAAGATAGGTACAGTTTGCACATTGGGGGTAGAGCTGTGAATAAAATGTCTGTACCCTTTGACCCAGAGATCCAACTGCTAGGCATATATCCCAAGAAGGTCATTGATAAAAAGTCCCCACATACACCAAAACATTCATAGAGCACTTTTTTGTGATAGCCAAGAACTGGAAACAATGTGCATCAACTAGGGAAAGGCTAAACAAATTATGGCACATGAATATAACAAAATATTACTGTGCTATTAAGAAAGGGTGAATTTTATGAATAACAGAGAAGCAGGGGAAAATTTACACAAACTAATGCAAAATGAAGTAAGCAGTGTCAAGAAAAAAGTAAACACAATGACTCCAACAATGTAAATGGAAAAAACTACCACAAAACAATCAAAAATAAATGTTGTGAAAATACAAAAGAACAAGCTTGGCCCCCAAAAAGAGATATAAGACTCATTCCTTGTTGTACGTACCCATGTAGTCTCTCTATCCCAATAAACAAAGGGGAAACTCAAATCCCCTGAGTCACTTTGTCAGAGGATGACCAGAAGGAACAGCCAAAGGCAGGGAAATTGAATATCAACTAGCTTCCAATTCCATCGGAGTCTTCCTCTGCCCCTTCCCCACAAGTAGCATGAATTAATGCCAGTTGCCAGATCCAGAATCAATTAGGATTGATGCAGCCTATGAAGAAGGGTCAGCTAGGTGCAGCAGTGGATAGAGCAAGCCGGGAGGCAGGCAGACTCATCTTCCAGATGAATCTGGCCTCAGACATTTACTAGCTGTGGGATCCTGGGCAAGTCACTTAACCCTTTTACTTCAGTTTTCTCATCTGCAAAATAAGTTGGAGAAAGAAATGGCAAACCACTCCAGTCTCTCTGCCAAGAAAACCTCAAAGAGAGTCATGAAGAGTCAGATATGACTGGAAAAAAGATCAAACGGCAACAAAAAAATGAAGAAGATGAAGGTCCAGGTTCCTCACTCCCTTCCCCCAATGCCTGCTTCTACTCAACCTAGATAAGAATCCTATTAAAAAACAACCACAACAACAACAAAACCAACCACTACTGTCCTCAGGGAAGATGCCCCAAATTCCATCTGGAACCCCAGCAGTATTCCAAATCTCACCTGGGCCCCAGCAAACCTAATCTATTTCTACCATTCTCTGTGACTGCCTTTCAAATTGTATGTCCCCTTAATAAGGCAGGTTTGATTATTGTCTTGTGTGCTCCATGTTTCTTTGTACTAGACTATTGGTGTAGGGGAAGGGGAAAGCCAACAGGCTTGGGGGGGGGGGGAATTCTTTTTTTTTCTCTTAAAAATTATTTATTGTATGAGATGACTTTCTGGAAGAGAGGAAGGAGAGAAGTAGAGGAAAAATTTTAGGTGATACAAAAACAAAAAATGTCGATATAAATTTATTTTAAAAAATAAAATGAATAAAACTATGTGGAATTGTATCTTGATTCTTAGGCATCAGGAAATTTGAACATTATGCTGCCTATGGGTAGGGAAAATAGACTAGAAGACCTGTTAAGAATTAGTTAGGATTGATGCAGCCTCTGAAGAAGATGCAGCATAGCTTGAGGGAACTGGCTTTTATTTTGAGAGACATAGTTTATGTTAAATAACCTGGGGACATGGCCTAGAGATAGCAAGCCTCCAAGATAAATATAAGCACCTCTATGCAACTTCTTACACCACAAAAGGAGGAAGCCACATCTCAGTGAAGGATGACTTTATAGTCATCCCAACACTAGCGTGTCCTTTCTAAAATACTAACTTGGGGCTGGCCCACAGCTAGACAGAAAAGATCTCACAGTATAAACACTATATGATAAAGTGTAGTGTCCTGACAAGAACCGGACTTGGAATCAAAACATCACCTGGTTTTAAAGCTATTAACTCTGTATGACCTCAGACAAGTCACTTAACCTCTCTAGGCTCCAGTCTGCTCATTTGTAAAACAAAGGAATGGGCTGGAACCAATTATATTGAATACAGTTATCAACATATTTAAAACACACACACACACACATTCTCAAGACCCCCCAGTTAAGAACCCTGGGGCTTGAGGAGACCTTTCAGCTCTTGCAATCTATCATTCTCTGAATATTGATCAGTCATTTGGACCAGGGCACTGATTTGCATTCAATTCAACAAGGATATATTAAGTAACTAATGGGCTGAGCACTATATTAGGTACTGAGAATACAAAGACAAAAGAAAAAGAGATGAGCCATATAAGCATCTACCATTTTTTCACTTTCAACCCAGATTAGGAGGGTCTACAGCCATGTGTGGCAAATGTCTATCTGGGAAAGCAGCCTAGGAGGCTAAGCTGTTACCAGGTCCTCCAGAAATAAACAACTTTGTCTCAAATCAAATCAATATGAAGCATGTGTTAATTTCTCAGCTGACAGAGTATTCCAGACTCACAGAATCAGAAGGCATCTTAGAAGTCATCTGGTCCAACTCATGCCAGAATAGGAATTCTCTTGACAAATACTGATTATAGTCATTCTTTCATTGACTCCAGAAACAGGGAACTCACTACCTTAGGAGGCAAACCTGTACACTTTTTGGATAGGAAATTATCTCTTATCTGAAGTCAAAATGTGCCTTTCTGTAATTACTCCTACTTCTATTCTCTGGAGCCTAGCAAAACAGGACAACCATTCAGTTATTTAAAGACAGTTACCAGATACTCCTCTCATCCCTAATCTTGTTTTCTCTAGACTTAAACATTCCCAGTACCTTCAACCACTTACTTTGGAGCATAGCTTGGTGTCCCCTCACACCCTGATTGTGCTCCTGAGTACAAAATTGGGATATAAAGCAATGGGAAGTACTGAATCTATCAGACCTATTTCCTGATGGTGTTTCTCCCTTCTGAATACCAATGGGGGTTACGAAATCTGTCAATATTTCGATGACCCATAACACAGTTGGGTTGACCTGATTCCAGGAAGGAAGCAAGGCCTTTAGCCAAGTTTCATAAGATTTACAGTGACTGAGCTACATAGATCCCTCTAGCCCTGGGACATTCTCCCACTCTTTCCCTTGGACAGCCACATACCTGGTGGCCATTCTCCATGGCTACTTGGTCATTAGGAGTTCATATTTCCTCATCAGTGGCATCTTGTCTCCAAAAAGCAATATCATGAATAAACAATCCCAAGAAGCAGGTGGAGGGCCTCAGGGGAAAAAAAAAACAACCCTGGAAGACTGAGTGGGAGATCTCAGTTGGTCAGTGAAAAGTGAAGAAGTATGTTTCTGAACACATCAGAGAGGAATTCTCCATAAACTGGGAATTTCACTTAATTTCTCCCACCAAAATCCATATCTTCCTTCCCATGAAGTGCTACTACTGCTTTACACAGAAGACCCTCAAAGGTATTTATAGGGAGCACACCAAAGGTAGAGAAAAAAAAAAACTTTTCAGCATTGGCCAGGTCTCTCCCAATGAGATACATACAGGAATTTAGGTGCTAAAGAGAAGACAGAAGACACATATATAAAACCCTAGCAGCCTATGAGATTAACTGGCCTTCTCTCCATCACTTGAACACACACAAACACACCCATACCCATGCAGACACACCAATACCAACTCCTTTTCCAAAGGATAATTCTGCCAGGCACTGTAAAAGAGAACAGAGCCAATATTAAGAAATTTGCAAGAGATGGGGGGAACAACTTACTAGACGGAGGGAGGGTGGGAACACCAGGAGGCTTCTATGCTACCAAAGGATGCTGCTGCTAGAAAGATCAGATGGGCCCCCCTGCCCTCTACCTTTCAACACACTAGAGCAAAGCCCTGATCATCTGGCCCTAGTCACATTTGTGAAGGAAAGTACTAATCTGGTGCTTCAAAAAAACCTGAAACCATCTGATCAGAGCTCGAGATACCCTTTACCATTACTGTGCTGTAGAACACTTAACCTTTTCATCCCCAGAATTGCTACACTGGGACCTTGCTGCCTTGAAGACGGCTCCATCATATTTCACTTTCATGGTAAAAGTGCCCATACTCTCCACCTCCAAGTTTCCATCTTCTCCATCCTCTCTTCATAGTTCTAGAACCATGTCCAAATCATTACAGCCACTGCTGCTTGAAAGGATGTGTCAGTCTACTCCCCAATAAGTTCATTCACCACCCTAGTAACTTTCCAAACCAAAATACCCTCTTGGAGCTACTGCCCTTTTTATGTGTAGTCTCCCCTCAGGAGAATGTCAGCTCCTTGAGGTCAGGGATTGTCTTCATCTTTGTAATATTAGCACTTCATTTTTCATTCATTTATTACAGCCTTTTCAAGCATACATTCACTTATTTATTCTTGGAAATTACCAGCATACAAATTCAGGGTATCAATGGCTGTAATTCTTGGCACCTCGTCACATCAGGGCTAACAAGCACAACTGATTCCAAAACCAAAAACACAAAGCTGGAGATGCAGAGGGAGGGCTGTGATCCAGGGACCAACCCCCTGGGACACAGCTGTCTGATAAGGTTACTAGAGTTCTTGGACATTTTGTCTAGCAAAGAGTCATATATCGTGCAGAGGACCAGTAAATACTGAAGGATACATAATCATCAAGAGGACATTGATCCTTATTTCTGTGGACAGTATATCAAAACTGGGTATCCAACTAAATAGAAACCCCATTGCTACACATGTTATAAAAAGCAAGATTATTTTTGTTACTATACATATGGATCAAAATATCCAGTATCAGCTTTATCATCCTCCTGGCATTAGTCAACCAATCAATATTTATTAAGTGCCTACTATGTGTTAGTCACTGTACTAAGTGCAGGAAATACAAAAAAGATGCAGAAAAAAAACTAGTCCCTGTCCTCAAGGAGCTCACAATCTAATGAAAGGATCATAGCCTCCTCTGATATAGATCTGAAAGAGACCTTAGAAAACCATTCTTAGAAGTCTATCTCTCTCTCACACCTTAGAAATGAGGAAACAAGCCCACAAAAATCAAGTAACTTGTCCATGGTCACCTAAGTAACAAGTAACAAAGCTGCCATTTCAGGTATAATCTTATTC
Organism: Vombatus ursinus; assembly: GCF_900497805.2. Taxonomy (NCBI): domain Eukaryota; kingdom Metazoa; phylum Chordata; class Mammalia; order Diprotodontia; family Vombatidae; genus Vombatus; species Vombatus ursinus. The sequence continues at coordinate 717,905 of NW_020954567.1, read as the reverse complement.
TGTTCTACTAAGTACATGGAAATGCCTGTTCTATTAGGGGTTTGTTAAGCTCAGAATAAAAAAAAAAAATTAAAAAAACTACTGTCGATTCGTTTACTATTTCTAAGGTTAACAAAGCTTGAATCCCTTCCTCTTCTAAGTCAAAGTGTATATTCAATCACTGGAATCCATCCTTTCTTGTGGAAGGACATTATAGGCTGATTCACTGACACATCTTCACAGAGAAGGAACCACCCTTCCCCCTGCCAGGGTCTGAGAAATGGCAAGTCCCATAACGATGCTGAGTCTCCATCAACAGCTCTGCTTGACTTCAGCTCCAAGAACACCTTCCCCCAGGATAAGCCGATCACCTGAAACCTCACTGCCAAGCAGAAAGACTCAGTTTTTAATACTCAACACCTAGTCAAACCTCCGCAGCTACTTCTCTCCTCTGATTGGAGGGCCAAAGGATGGAGCAGTAAACTCCTCCCACAGCTTTCCTTTATAAAGGGTTCTAGCCATTCAGAGCTTTCCAGATAACTCCACCAGCAACTCTGCTTGGTTTTGACTTCACAGACCACACTGGAGTGCCAGGTGCCCCTTGGCCTTCCCATATCCCCTCTTCCTTTTCGGCTTCCTTCTGTGTATTTTTCCTCCCCCATTAGATTGTCAACTCCTTGAGGGCAGGGAATTTGTTTTTGCTATTTTATTCTCACTGCTTTGCACTATCCCTTGCACATAGTAGGTGTTTAATAAATGTTTATTGAACTGAATAAAAATCATCCCTTCTACAGCGTACCCAAGAAGTAGCCAACCAGGTTCTTCCTGAAGACCTCCAATGAGAGAAACCCACTCCACTTTAGGACCATTCTATTTGTTAGGAAATGTTTCCTTCCAACCAGTCTGTGTTTGCTTCTTGGTAGTTTCTACCCACTGCTCACAGCTATGCCCTCTAGAGTCAGACAGAACAAATATCATCTCAATTCCATAGGACAGACTTTCAAATACCAAAGACAGATACCAGGTCTCCCCCAAGACTTCTCTCTGGGTTACATATCCTTACTTCCTTACTGTCTTCATATAGGCTCCCTCTCTGGTTGCCACAGTGAAAAAGGGTCAGGCTTGCATTTAAAATGACTGAACATGCCAGTTGACCTCAGCATGAGGTCATTAGGCTGCAGGGAACCACAATTATTCAGGAATTAGCATCCTTACAACTCACATGGTTTATGGCTTACTCAGTAAAGTGCTGGGATTTACACAGCCCCTACCTTTAAGGAGCTTATTATCTAGTTAGGGAGAGCAAACATACACAAAATAATTACAGGATAACACAGATCCTAAACTTGCACTCAGAAGAGCAACAAAGGGGTCTGACAGCCCTCAAAGTCTGTTTGTTTTGTTATGTCTTTTCGCTTTCTATCCTTAAGGCTTAGTACAGTGCCCAGCACATAGGAAGAACTTAATTAATGCTTGTTGACTTGACAAGTTGGTAGCACTGAAGGAACTGGTGCTTGCTGCTTTAAGGAGGTCATGACAGCCTGCACATTTCCTCTTGAGTTTTAAGAATCTAACTTGATTTTGAGGATGTTACTTTAATTGGGCCTGACTCAGTGACTCCCAAGGTTGGCCCATTCCTTATTATTAACTGATCAAGGGTAACTGCATATCAGTTAGTAACTATCCAATTTGGGAACTAACCCTAGCTCTGCCCCTCTCTCTGCTGCCTTCTTGCAAAGGCAAATTGGTGTCATTACTCAGGAACAGCAAACAGTTGGGAAAGAAAAGGAGAGAGGGACTGAAACAGACTTTTTAATCTATTTCTTGGTATCATTGGCATCCAAAAAGGAATGGCTATTAGAATGGTGCAGCTTGTGACTCATGATCAGGGTTGGAGAGGATCTCACTTATAACAGGCTCATACATTTAAATCTGGAAGGAGCCTTAGGAGCCATATAAAGCAATTCTCTCATTTTACAGAGGAGTAAACTGAGGCCCATAGAGGCTAGTAGCCCACTCAATGTTGGTATCATGAGATTTAAAACTGCAGGACACCCTGGAGATCATCTGGTCCAGTGGTATCAAACTCAGAATGGAAATTGATCCCTGCAGTCAGCATGTTGACTTAGAAACCACAAATTAACATTAACTATGTTGTAGTCTATTTTTATTTATTCTGTTAAACATTCCCCAATTACATTTTAAGGGCAGCTAGGTGCCACAGACATTAAGTGACTTGCCCAGGGTCACACAGCTAGTAAGTGTTGGAAGCTGGATTTTAACTCAGGTCTTCCTAACTCCAAGCCCTGTACCCTATCCACTGTGCCCCCTAGCTGCCTAATTGTACATATAACATATAAGGGAAGGTTTGTAAAAGTTAATAGGGCTCCCAGTGAGTCCCTAAATGCTCAGGGGATCTAGTTAAGTCATAAAGCTACAAGTAGAGATTGGGGGAGGGGAGGGGCTTAAATAAAAAACATTAGGAACCTGTGGGGAAAGTGCTGAATTTTAGAGTCAAAGGACATGAATCCCAATCCTGCCTTGGCCATTCACTACTTATGTGACCTTGAGCAAGTGTCTACGGGCCTCAGTTTCTTGATCTGTAAAATGAAAAGGTTGGACTTCATGGCTCTAAGATCCTTTCCAATTCTAAATCCATAATCTTCTGAGGGAAAGGGCAGGCAGCACTTCTGGGTTCCATGGCTTTCTGTTGGTTCATTGGTAGCCCTGGGCAGAGTCCAATGCCCATGCATTCACTGCCCTTCAACACTGCCCCAACAAAACAGAGTCTCTACTCTGGGAGGTGTCTGGGTTCCAATTAGGAGTGGGTGTCTCTCTGGAGACTAGAAAGGGAGAATAGCCAGGGCTTCTCATTGCTGGACTTTTGTTTCTTGAGGAGATAAGCGAGTGGGGGTCCACAGAGAGCCAGAAATTCAGTTCAATTCAAATATCCTCAATTCTCTTTCCAGAAAATTGAAGGTTAGCCAATTCATTAGGGCACCTAAGTGATACAGTGGATAGAGTGCCAGGGCCTGAAGTCAGTGAGACCTGAGTTCAAAACTGGCCTCAGACACTTACAATCTGCATGACCCTGATCATTTAATGCCTGTTTGCTTTGGTTCCCTCATCAGTAAAATGGGAATATCTCCCAGGCTTGCTGTGGGGATCAAATGAGATAATATTTATAAAGCATTTAGCACAGTGCCGGGCACATAGTACTATATGAATGTTAGCTGCTATTATTTTTATTATTAGCCATATGATGTGGCTAACTAAAGGTAGTACATTTGTATGTTAGATTCTTGACAATTTCAGCCTCCAGCCTCTGTTCCAGATGAATACCACTTAAAGAGCTTTAATTTTCTTACTACCACCTTTTTTTTTCTAGAGATTAACTTCTGGAGGCAAAGATAAACCAGATTATAGGGTGGTTGTTGTTGTTTTTTTTCTGGTACATGAATCATAATATTAAAAATGAAGAGGAAGATTTAACAGGGCATGAAATATTCAATGCTATAATTTCTATCCACAGGCTTGTTAGACTTAGTACCATCTCCATTCTCAGCAAATGCCATTTATTTACTCTATTGTTGTCAGGACTCTAACCAGCTAGCTCTAACTACAGTGAAGAAAGTTAGCTATTAATCAGTTGGTACTTACTAAGCATCTACTGCCCAGCACTAAATCAGGACTTACAAAGGATTTAGATTCTATATAAAATGCAGCTGCTGTCCTAAAGGAAGCTAGTCTGTAGCAAGGGAAAGAAGCCCAATATACATAAAATTGCAGGACAACTAGCAATAATACACAAATCCTTAACTAATGCAGTATATCTTTTAAGTGTATATATATATATATATGTATGGGGAACTTGAAGTTGAGGTACTTGGGAAAGTCCAGGGAAGGCTTCATGGATTATATGGTCATAGCTTTAAAGCTGGGAGAGAGCTTAGAGGCCACAAAGTCCAACCTCCTAATTTTTACAGATGAGGAAACTGAGGCTGAGACGGGTTAAGTGACTTAGCCAGGTTCACTTAGCTAGTCAAATGTCTGAACTTGGACCTCTCTGAGTCCTAGCCCAGAGCTCCATGCACTGAATCATCTGAGGGTCTTCCCCTCCCAGATTGGTTCATGTGTGAAGGCAAATTAGGCCATCTTTTGCATCAGTTCTTACCTAGCCTTTAATTATTGAATGGACATTGCCTCAGACAAACTGAGACCTGGGAAAGATCTTAGCTTAAAAAGGGCCATGGTCTCCCACTACATCCAGGGCCATCGCCAGTCATCTTGACCTACGTCTTGCCACTGGACTGTGATGAATCTGGAGGAGAAAGTAAAGCCGATGACTTTGCACAGCTCTATCTCACTTAAATCCAATTCACTTGCAAGTCAATATATCACCCTGCTGATGTCATTGGTCCTCTTCAAAAATGAAGGACAAACAACACCTAGAGGGATGGGACTTCTGTAAGATTTTGAAGGTTAAGTAAAATTTAGAACATAAATATGGAGCTGGATTTGGATAAGAACAAATGGAAGGAATCCAGCCATCCCACTGCACCCCCAGGGAAACCATGCTGACTGGAGGGCAGGGGAGGTATGTATCTTGTCATCTACATTACTATTAACTTTGCTTCCCACTTCCTTTGCTCTAGCTGGCAATTCAACCAATAATACCACTGCTGTTTCGACTCCCCAGACCAAACCTCCCTCTTGGCTACTACTCTCTTACATGTATTGTCTTCTCTTATTTGAATGAAAGCTTCTTGGGGGCAAGGACAACCTCACTTTTGTATTTGCACCCCCAAGATCTGTGCATGACACACAGTTGTTGTTGAGTTGTTTTTCAGTCATGTCTGACTCTTCATCTTCTTTGGGGTTTTCTTGGCAAAGATACTGGAGTAAGGTTTGCTATTTCTTTCTCCAGCTTATTTTACAGATGAGGAACTGAGGTGAACAGAGTTAAATGGTTTGCCTTGGATTACACATCTAGTAAGTGTCCAAGGCTGGATTTGAACTCACGGAAGATGAGTCTTTACTCTATCCATTGGGCCACCTAGCTGCCCCACACAGTAGACATTTAATAAATTCTTTTTCAATTGTTCGTTATTAGAGGGAAACTCAACAATCACACTTCTAGGCACATACCACAAACAGGTCACAGACCAAGAGGAAGAACTTACACAAACAAAACTACATATTATAGCACTTTTCATTGTAGCAAAGAACTGGAAACAAAGAAAGTGCCTGTCAGCAGGGGGATGGCTAGACACAGTTTGGGACAAGAATATAATGTAATGTTATGCTGTAAAAAAAGGATGAAAGGGATGGATTCAGATAAATCAGGGGAAGACTTGTTATGAACTGAGGCAGCAGCACCAGGAAAACAATTTATACAATGACTACAGGAATATCAAAGCAAAGAATTTTAAAAAAGGTAAAGATTCTGATCAGTGCAATGATCAATGATGCAGCATGCTTCCCACCTCTTGGCAGAGCGCTGATGAATGAGCAATGCAGAGTGAGAACCTTCATTTTCAGCCGGGACCAATGTGAGAATTTGTTTCAACTATACTTATTTGTTACAAAGAAGGCAGGAGCACTGGACACAGAGTAACTCATAGAAAACAAACATTAATCTCAGGGGCCCTCTCACACTAAAGGAACAGGTTAGTGACTAGTGATATAGATACAAAAAGGGGAAGAAAAAGCCACAATGAAACACTTAAAAAATACTCAGAGTAGAAGGAAGTTCAGAGGCGGCCAGAGACAAGCAGAAGAGCTGTGGTACTATCAAGTTAAATTTAACACATAGTTTAAAAGACAACTACATAAAATAAGTTCATAGCTTCATGAAATGTCCATTATTTCTTTATTTTTAAGTTCATAATATTTATTTCTTAATTAGAGGTGCTTGCCTTCTGAGGGGTGGAGGAGAATGGGAGAGAGGGAGAGAATTTGGACTCAATTTTAAAAAGAAAACAATATTAAAAATAAACAAATAAGAAGAAAGGATGCTTTTTTTTAAAATAGAGGGCAGATGAGATGGCATTCTAGAATGGGGGAACAGCATAAGCAAAGGCAGAGAAGTAGGAGGGAATGGGTATTTGGTGAAAGGGGGGCAGTATGGAAAGAGAAAGCTGAAACTGGCCAGATGGTACAGCACAAACCAGGGATCAGTAAGAAATGAGGTTGGAAAGCCTCCTACCCTGTCCCACTCTTTCCGCAAGAGACACCACTAATTCTACCTCTACTCCCACTTTGTCTAGATTGGGCTCCTCTTTTCTTTGATCTGAAAATGTCACCACCTTGACCCCAGCAGAGGAGAAGTGCTATTTAATATACAAAATGCATCCCTATATGGAGATTTGAAACTGGGGCAAGGCAATGTGTGGTAGTAGAAAGAGAAATGACTCTTGAATCAACAGATGTGGAGTCATACATAGCCCACACCCTCTGCTATTTACTTACTACAGATGACGCCTTAACTAAGTCCCTTAAACTCTCTGTCATCAGTTTCTTCTTTGGTAAAATGAGGAGGCCAGACTAGCTGCCAAGGTCTCTTCCTGTTAAATCTCTGATCTTAGGATCTTGCTATAGCTAACAGAGGATCTTCTGGGTTGGTCCATCCTTCAGTCTGTTGGAATTTCTGTGTCAATTCTCTGTCCAAGGGCAGTAGCATAGTTATTCTGGATCCTACTCTAGAGTGTGGAGTAGTGAATTTGGGCACCAATTTTGGGCAAGGCTAACCTAGTTTTCCATATAAAATCCTGAGTCCGAGGAGGAGCTTACTTCAAATCAACAAGCATTTATGAAATGCCTACTATGTTTGAAGACACTGTGCTAAACAATGGAGGTGAACAAGATCTGTACTCAGCTTAATCTCCAATCGCCAAACCATATTGCTGGCCATCCCTCCAGAAATGCCTAATTTACATCAGACTACTCAAGTATCCCCTCCCATCCCCACCCCCAACAGCACTCTCAGTTTGGGGAAAGACAAGCAGGGAAGGTAAAAGAACCTAAAAGGGCAGGCAAGGCACATCGAGGGGAGAGAGTTCCGTGGGGAGAGTGCAGACACGGAGGGAAGTGAGAAAGAGGAGCTCCCGGACTGGAGGCTTAGCCAAGAAAGAGCTAAAGAGCCAGCTGCTGGGCTGATGAAAACTGGACCATTGGCACAATTCCCACGCCACATTCCTCTGGGGTGAAAGGTCAGCTTCATCATAAATGAACATCATTTAAAGGACATTAGCTAGATCCCCCTGGATGCCAAAACCCAAGTCCTTTTCCTTTCCTCTCTGAAAACATTTTAACTCCACATGAAGAATCAGAGCCTTTGATAACTGCAGGGGCAGGCTTAGAGATCATCTGGTTGAATCTCTTCATTTTACAGATGAGGAAACAGAAGGCCAGGAGAGAGGCTGAGAGGCTTGTAATAAGATCATACAGCTGGCCAGTGACAAAGCCAGAACTAGAACCCAGGTCTTGTGACTCCCAGGCCAGATGTCTTTCCCCAATATTCCCTATAACATTCTCATTTCCATGCCCTAATCCTAGTGGCTTTACATTCCTGCCACCATCACTTCTGCATGTGCCCTCAGGCCTTGATCCCCTACTCACTCTCCAACATAGGCAGAGTGAAATCTCTAATGCCTCATTAGTCTTCCAAAACCCCTACTATAATCCATCTAGTCGCAATGAGACACAGTCTCCCTCACTGATCTCTCTGTCCCCACTCTTTCTAGCAATGGAAAGCTCAGAAAAATCAACTTCCTTTCTCCCCAGAAGCAGGACTTCTCATAGACCAGCCTGGTGTTGAGCTCAGTGGGATTATGAGTGTGACCCAAGGGAACATTTCTGCCTCATTAAGCCTAGAACAAAGCAGGGGCATTCGCATCCCCAGATTCTGGGTCACATATTTGGCTTGTGACCCACTACTGAATGATGCTCTGTGGGGGTGGGAGGGGAGGGAGAATGAAAATTTCAGGCTCTGTGTTTCACATAAGCCAGGCTCCAGCTCCATTTTCTCTGGAAACAGCTCGCTCGCCTACCTGCCTAGGCAGTCTAAAGAGGAAAAATGGGAATTAACTAAGGTCCTTAAGGCCTAGGATGGAACTGAGGACAAAGGCCACAAACACACACACACACACACAAATACACGGCATTTTTCTAAGCTACTTAAAAAGCGTTAGTGCATCATATCTTTATTTATTTGCAATCTAAAAAGAATGAGACACCTACATTTCCCCTAGCTCATCTAAAAAAAGTATTATCTGTAAGCTGTCTGAAAGAATTGTTGGTGCTATTGTTTAGGAGCCTGCTGAATATGCCAGAGACCTCAGCAGGACCCTGCCTCCTCTTATTAATTGGGCTAGATGCAGAATAGCTCTGTTGACTCTGTCCTTGTGTTAATGCCATAGGATTCTCTAAATGGAGATAAGATTGCACCATCAAACACAGCATATGGAAGTTGGTTTTATCTTTCTTAAAAAAAAAAAAAGTATTAGCCAGTCCAGATTGATGTTTCTTGTTTAGCTAATTTTTCTACATTATTAATGACCAAGAAAAGAGGGGGTCAGGAAGGAACAGAAACAGATACTTGAAAGTCCCCCCACACACATACACATGCACACACACACTTCAGCTGGGAATTCCTGAATCCAGCAATCCAGTAACTGATCAGTATCACCCTCACTAACACTAGAGTTGAGCATGGCAGAAGTTAGCCTGGGCATTACCCTTCAAAAGGAAGCCCAGATAAGATTTCATGTGGCAAAATACTCTGATGCCCCTCTTGATGACATTCTCTGGGTGTCTGCTTGCCACCTTGCTACTGCTCCTTTGAAAAAATTTTTAAAGAAAGGAACAGGATGCAACATGAGTTATAGAAAGGAACAAGAGATACAGAAGCACTGGCAATGACCATATGGTAATCAGGTTCAGTCTACTGAAAAACAACCAAGTAAATAGAAAAGGAACTGACTTCAAAAGTCCCTCAAAGCTGATCACAGAAAGGCAAACAGTAAGTAGCATGATATCAGGAGGAAAGGATTTTTGCCAGAATGACATCTTTTTTTCAGTGTATGTAATTACAAGATTAGTAAGCACAGTCTACCTAAAAGCTAAGTTTCTGGCATGACAGAGCACCCCATTAGGAATTCCTCACTAAATTAAACTCCAATTGGGCTGAGTGTGGGCACTGGTGCAGAAACATTCAAAGGGTCGAAAGGCTATGAGCAAACTAATGACAAGCAGCAGGATGCTGAAATCTGGGGCAAAAAAAGGAAGCTGGGACATGATTCTGAATCCCAGAATCTTAGTGTTGGAGGTAACCTTCAATCACCAATCAATTCACTAATCAAGTATCTATGAAGTACTTAGTATGTACTAAACATTTTTCGGGGCTCTGGGCATACAAATGCACAGAATGAAACAATGCTTTCTTGCAGTGAGCTTATATTCTAGTGGGAGAGACATAAATATGTTAGATATATATTTGATATAAAGTTAATATATATAAATTACATATATATACATATATACATATATATATAAAGTATGTGTAGCAGGAAAGGCTTCACTGACATAAATATGTTAGATATATATTTGATATAAAGTTAATATATATAAATTACTATATATATACATATATATATATATATATATAAAGTATGTGTAGCAGGAAAGGCTTCACCTATTCCTTCTCCAGCACATTTTGCCTAAACAGGTCTAGTAGTAGGGCTGGAGAAGCCATGAATGAAAAGGAATCTAAGACCAAACTAAGAAGACAGAATCAGAGACTTTTAGAATTAGAAAAAGTCTCAAAGGTTCCTAAATCCAGTGAGTTAGATTTTTTAGGAATCACCTTGAAATGACTGAGGGATCTTCAGAACAATTCCAAACAAAAGAGTCCCACCTTTCTGCCAAGAGAATCACAGATCTTGATAGAAAGGGCTTCAATTCCTGCCATACCAATCCCCTCATTTCCTTACTCTATGGACCAATAGATTTTATTTTAAATAGCAGCTTTCCCAATAATGTAACAGCAGCATGATGTAACAGAAGGAGGATGGAAAAAATGTGGAGTCAAAAGAACAGGGTTTCCATCTCAGTTTGGATACTATCTGTAAGATCTTAGGTAAGTCATTCACCTTCCCTCCCTAAAGGGCCTCAATTTCCTCATCTGTGAAATGAGAATTCACTAGCTTATCTCTCAAAGTTCCTCCTATCCCTCAATCCTGCGATCCTATAATCTTCATGGATTGTAATACCCCCAACATAAACAACAAAAACAAAAATCCAGCTCTTAAAATGCCAAGTATTTTACCAAAGGGAAAACAATCCAAACCTCCGAAGGTAGTCAGTGGAATGGAAAAATGTGGAACTCAGCCTCATACAAAGAAGAGAGAGTGGCAAAGGGAAGACTGTAAAGTAATCTCATGGTCTGATACTTGGGCTCAGTCAAATAATCAAATGTTAAGACACTAGCCCTTTTGCTCCTCATCCCGGTTCATTCATCAGGAAATGATCATAGACTGAGGCACTCCTCTTCCTTCTTCTCCTCTAACAAACACTGTTAACTAACCCTAATTGCTTTTTTACAGATAACTGATGCTTAATTTTCTCAAGGTCAAAATTTTTCAATTAAATGTTAACCATTTTGTATGGAAAACTTTCTAAAATATATTTACAGATAGAAGCATATTGGGCCTTTAAAAAAAAAACTTTTGGGGCGGCTAGGTGGCACAGGGGATAGAGCACCCGCCCTGGAGTCAGGAGGATCTGAGCTCAAATCTGGCCTCAGACAAATAACGCTTACTAGTTGTATGACTCTGGGCAAGACATTTAACCCCAATTACCTTACCAAAACAAACAAAGAAAAAACCTCTTTCTTTTTCTTTTTTCTTTTTTTTTTTTTTGTAACATGGCTAATATAGAAATAGGTCTTACATGACTTCACATATATAATGGGTTTTGCTTGCCTTCTCAATAGATGCAGGAGGGGCTAGAGGGAGGGTCACTGGATTGTAGGGTACAAGGAGGTGAGTAAGGGAAGTAGAAGTAGAAGACTAGAAAGGTGGGAGGGAGGCAGGTTATGAAGGGCTTTAAAAGTCAAACAGAAGATTTTCTATTTGATCCTAGGTCCAGTAAGCCAGGATTCAAATCTTGGCTCAGACCTATATCACCTGCATGACTTTGGGTAAGTCATTTCATCTCTCTAGGCCTGTTTCCCCATCTGTAAAATGGAAGGACTGCACTAAATGGCCTGTATGGCTAAAACTGTGGTCTGTTGAACAAAGGAACACTGCTTTATTGAGCCAGCATTCCCACTCAGTAAAGTAAGAGGGAAAGGGAAAAACAACACCAAACTGAGAATGGGTGGATTTGGTTTTAGAACTAATTCTTAGCACTCTACTCCTGACACCTTGGACATGCCATTGTTCTCTGGGCTTTAATTTCCTCATCTGTAAAAAAGGGGGTGTGGGATCTCTGTAGGGCCCTCCTTGAGTTCCTTAATTATTTGTCAAATGGATGGATGAACTAGCTCCTTCCAAAGTTTTTGCAGCATTTTGTGTTCTCTGTCCCTTGGTCTGACTGTCGACTGACTTTACTGTCTAAATGCTGCTCGGTTCTAAGGTTTTTCTGGCATCTCACACTCTCTGCCAGTCAGTTGTCATTTCTTGTTGTCAGGACTCCTGTCTCTAAACAAGCCATATCTCCTCATTTTCTTGGACTAGGAAACCAGATCCCAATCTTTGTAGAAACATTCTTAAAATAAGAGTCATTGGGCTCCAACTGAAGGTCTGATGGGCTCTCGTAAAAAGAAAGTATATGAGCTGGAGCCCCCAACTTCTGTGCCATCTTCTCTGACTGTTCAGAGTAAATAGGACTTGACAACTTATTAAATCTGGTAGAAGTGGAGGAAGAGAGAAGAAAGAAGAGACAAGGATAACTTGGTGTTTGAAACACCATGGCTGAAAGCTTAAGAGATTGAAAGGATGATGATACCCTCAGTTAAAAGAGTAGGAAGTTTAGAGGAGGGATAGGTCCAGGGGGAATTGAGTTCCATTTTGGACATGTTGATTCAGGGCTGATAAGGTGGCTGACCCCCACCCCTCCAAAAAACCATATATTTACATTCCCTACCCCCCAGCAATGGTACTTTTCATGGAGGAAAGAACTGAACCACCAGGATGCAGAGTGTGGGCAAACCAAATACCAGCTTTTCCCATGACAGGTTCCTTACCTACAAAAACTCTATCTCCGGTGTAGTGGAGAGCACTCTGAATCAGTAAACAGGAAATCTTAGTTTCAGATCTAGCTTTTTCACTCGTTCATGGAGTGACCTTCCAAAAATCACTCAAACCACTCAGTTTCCTCATCTATAAAATGAAGAAGTTGGACCAGCTGACTTCACTTGTGACCAGCCACCTTCCCACCCTGGAAAAACTTTGGCTCTTGGGTCCTGCTCTCCTGATTGGGGACTGCCTCTCCTTGACACCTATTTCAGGAAAAGCTACAGGCATGCTTCTCTTTATTCACAATTGCCTTGCCCCAGTACCCCAGTTATGGAACCAGGAACCATAATTAAATCAGTTCTGCCCATTATTCCTGGACAGATATGTCAATCTACTCACCACAACCAGGTAACTTTCAGAACCAAAGTACCAAACCCCTGACTACCCTCACCTTTGTATGTGGTCTCCTATGTTAGAATGTAAACTCCTGGAGGGCAGGGGCTGTCTTCTTTTTTCTTTTTCTTTTCTTTCTTTTTTTTCGGGGGCGGGGGGGATATTTGTATCCCCAGCACTTAGAATAGTGCTTGGCACATTCTGAGCATTTCATTAATGCTTTTTCATTTGTTCATTCATTCGTTTTGGGGATTCTTTCAAGAGCTAAAATTTTGAGCCTTTTCTTCCCAGAGGATTCAAAGATAATTATGAACAATAATTTGTTTAGTTATATAATAGTCTCTAATATATAAAAGTCTCTTAACATCCAAGTCAGATAGAATGTTGCCACTTACACCCTGGAAGTCATCTGCTCTGGCCGATAAGCCCTATAGTTGCCTATTCTCACCTTGTTGGCTAAAGGTACAGGAAAGAAAGAAGGAAAAGGAGAGGAAGAAAAGGAAGTTAAGAAAGGGAGAGAGGAAGAGTGTTGAAAGAGCACTGTACTAGATAGTCAACAAACCTAGAGTCAAATGTTAGCTCTACCCCTTACTAGCTGCATGATCTCAGTCAGTCTCTTAAAGCTCACTGTGCCTCAGTTTTCTCACCCATAAAATGAAGGGGTTGGGCTAGACGATTTCTCTTCTGGTGCTAATACGCTGTGATTCAGTAAGCAAGAAAGGAAAAGAAAGTGGGAAAAAAGAGGAATATACATAGTAACAATCAGTAGAATGGATGTATCACTTCCCAGGTACCATTAACTGGTGCTATAACCCTGTCCCTGACCTTGTGATTCAAGAACTTCAGACAGCATTAGAAGAATTCACTAATGTCCTGGCTCTGCCATTATGCTGTCTTAGGTTTCTCTTCTGTAAAATAGGGACCATAAGGCCTGATCCCTGCTTAATGCACATAAACCTTAAGAGTGAAATAAGATATATAATAGGGGTCTATCACATGCCCCAACCACCTGAGGTAGCATATCTTCACATTGAAGCTGTTTCCAGAAATATCTTGGTAACACTTAAGGAAGTGCCTTAGAGAGAAAGGAACATGTGAGGATATTCTGCAACAAGTTTCCTTGCTAGTATAGCATCGATACCCTGAGGAACAAGGAATGATGTTGGGGAGTAATCCAGGATGGTAGTGAGTTAGATACAGGATCATCAGCAGTCATGCCACATCTGGACATGAACTTGGTGGGACCAGTGTTACCAAGAAAAAGAACTAAGTGTCGAGCCTAATGCCCTGTCTGCTCCTAGGTGATATGGGAAAGAAGGGGTTATTCCCCCAGAGGTGTTGGGGAAAATATTTGTATGTTTGTTCCAACTGTGTTTTTTTAAGTAAATATCCTTTTGCAAATGTTAATCAACGTTAAGTAGTTAAATGGAATTGGGATGCTAGTCATTGTTTCCTATTGAGAACACAGTCAGTGGTGGCTCAAGCTGATTATAGTAGAAAAAAAAGAGGTACTCACAGTCCCCTCAGGGCACCCTAGAACGAGAGGGAGGGTAGCCCTCCTGGCCCTCAGAGAATGGGACCAGAGTATATATTTGCTACAAATACAGAGTCTTTTGGATACCTTAGGGGAAAGGGACTACTGAGGCAGGGTTATATTACTCAGCTGTAATCATAGAACCAACACATTTTTTGAGCTAAAGGTAAGTAAGAGTTTAGAAAGTGAAGTACATTCAAATCCAGCCTCAGACCCACAACACTTACTAGCTGTGTGACCCTGGGCAAGTCACTTAACCCCATTGCTTAGCTAAAAACAAAAACAAAAAAAGAAACAAAACAAGGAAGTAAAGTACAGAATTAAAAATCTCAGAGTTGGTAGGGACTTCAGAGACCATCTCATCCAACCTAAATCAAAGAATCTCTTTTATGATACCTCCAACAAGCCTCCCACATGAAAACCTCCAATGAAATAGAGGCTTCTAAAACAGTCCATCCCATTTTTGCACAACTCTGAATGTTGGATTTTTCCTTACTTCAAGTCAAAATATGCCTCCCTGTAAGGTCCACCCACTGTCCTAGTTCTAGAGCCAAGCAGAAAAAAGTCTAATCCCCTCTTTTACACAAAACTTTCCAGATACTAAAAGTCAGCTACCATGCTCTTCAAAGAGTCCCCTTCTATAGGCTAAATGTCTCCAGTTCCTTCAGCCATTTATATTAATGACTTAGTTTCTAGTCCCTTCACCAATCTCATCACATTCTTGTGATATACTTCATCTTATCAATGTCCTTCTAAAACATGGCACCCAGAACTGAACAATACTCCAGTTACAATCTGACCAGTGCAGAGTACAATGAGGACTACAACCTCCATTATGGTTTTGAAGCCTCTCTCAATCACTCTCTGATCAAATTTAGCTTTTTTGGTAGATATGTGATACTACAGAGTCATTTTTCATAAAACCTCTACCTCCTTTGCTGTTGAACTTCTGTCTAGCCTTGACCTATCCTGTAATACCTTACCCAAAGTCAGAGATTAAAGTAGAACCTAGTCCTAGATCTATTATTTTCAGTTCAGTACTCAAGAACCAGAGGTCAAATGATGGAGAAGAAAGGGGGGGCAGGGAAGGAGTTCCTTTTAGAAAAGGATTGGTAGGACTACATGTTGGGACAGGATAGGACTAGTAACAAAGAGAAGGAGGAAGTAAATGTTTAGAAGATTTATCTGGCTTATAAGAGATCTAGAAGAAACCAGAGGTGTCAGAACAGGAAGTGAGAAAGGAAACCGGCACTGAATGGGTTATAGTCAAGAACAGGGAAGAAAATTAAGATTTTGCCATGGCAAGTCGGCTTAAAACCCCTAAACCCCAAACCATTGTTTGCCTCCCACACTGAGAAGCACCAAGAAACCACAGCAGGAAAATGAAGGTTTAGCTTGGTCAGATGGATGATTCTGAGCATCCTCCTGGAGAAGCAGGGTGGGGGAGGTGGGGAAGTAGAGTACCCATCTGAACAGCAGAACATAAGGAAGGCAGGTTCTGCTCCAGAGGACTCAATCCATTCCTGGTCCAACCACCCCAGCAATCTGGCCTTGTTTTGTGCAGAGAAAGACAGGATAACTGTGGTTAGTGGCTTGTGGTTTTCTATAACTGCGTCCCCAGGTTACTGAGAGAATAGAAATAACTCTCCCAGCAATTGGGAGAATTGAAAAACCAAAACTCTTTGGGACTGGCACAGAGGAACCCACTGGGAACACAGAAGAGCTGCCACACTCCATCTCTATTACCAACACTGGGTGCCTAATGGTTAACAAACATTTATTAAGCACCTACTAGATTCCAGATACTAAACAAATCATCAGAATACAAAAAGCGGTAACAATAATAACAAAACGTCTCTGCCCTTAAGGATCTCACATTCTTTCCCTCTCCCTTAGCTTTTTTTGTTTGTTTGTTTGTTTGGTGAGGCAATCCTGAGTGACTTGCCCAGGGTCACACAGCTAGTAAGTGTCAAAGGATCTCACATTCTAATGGAGGAAAGGATATGTAAATAACTAGGGACATATGTGATATATAGGGAATACAAGGCTATCTCATAAAGGAAGACACCAGAAGCTAGGGAGATGGCATAAGGCCTCCTGCTAAAGGTGGGATTTGAGCTGAATATTGTAGGAAGCCAAGGAAACTAGAGACAGAAAAGAAGAGAGAGAATATTCCAAGTATGAGGGGCAGTCCATGCAGGGGCACCGAGACAGAGGATGGAGTGCTGTGTATAAGGCAGAAAGCAAGGAAAGGCCATAAGCATTTATTAGGTGCCTACTATGCACCAGGCACTGTGCTAAGTACTTTACAAATTTGGTCCTCACAACAACTCTGGAAGGCATCCACTATCATTACCCCCAGAGGTGATTATTATCTGTGGGATTATTATTCTCCATTTTGCAGAAACTGAGGCAGACAAAGGTGAAATGACTTGCTCAGAGTCACACAGCTAGTGTCAGAGGCTGGATTTAAATTCAGGTCATCCTGACCTCAAGCTCAGTGCTCTATCCTCTGTACCACCTAGCTAGCTGGCTCTAGGCAAGCAGGGTTATAGGATGTTTTCACCTGTTAACTCCACTAACAAAGGTGGAATTATCCTTCAAAGCATGATCCTATGTTTCCAGAATCACAGTCCTAGAGCTGGAAGGGTTTTTAAGTGTCATCCATTCCAAATCCTTTAATGAGTAAACTGAGGCCCAGAGAGGCAAAGAATCTTGCCCAACATCACACAGGCATTAAGTGGCTGAGCTCTGATTCGTACTCGGGTCCCCTGGTTTCAAGTTCGGCACTCCTTCTGCCATACCACAGAGTAACAGCTTACCTTTGTATAAAATCTTATGTGAATTATTTCCCTGGATGCTCACAACAACTCGAGGAGATAGTACTCTTATTGTGCCCACTTTGCATATGAGGAAACTGAGGCTCAGGGAAGAAATCATCATCTCTGACACTGATTGGGTGACCTTAAACAATTTACTTAATCTCTCTCAGCCTGTATTTCCTCACAAAATGAGAATGAAAAAACTCTGCAGTACCTATTTTGCAGATTGTTCTGAGGCTGAAACAAGCAAATATATTTTAAAAGCTTTGGCATTATATAAAGTCAGTTATTATTAATTCACTTGGATGTCCCTTTAAGATTCACAAGGCCCCGTTCCCAACAACAGGGCTGAGGTAGGTAGTACATTATTATTTCTCCTTTATGAACCAGAGTCTGAAGCCTGCCTGGCCCCACTGAACTTGATTTCTCCTGTCTGCCTTGGCTGATCTCTCTGGACTTGACCCCTGAGGCACGAGACATAGTGCTTGCCAATTCCTTCCAGTCCTAGTCATGGCCCCTGGCCTGAGCTGGTCCACCTGCCCTCTGCTCTGGTTGCTGCCCAAGTGCCAGTATGAGCAGGATGATAAAAGCCATGCAGGGCTGGCTGGAAGCTCATCTACTCACCGGCAAATCTTTGTTTTTCCCAACCAGGAAGACAAAGTTGGGTCCAGGCTCATTCTCCCTTTGGGAGGTTGTGGAGGAATACAGGTAAAGTAGCTGGATTGGGCATCACAAGACCAGATTTCTAATCCCAGTTTAGTCTCTAACCTATAATATGACCTTGACTTCTATTAATTTCTCTTGCCTAACTTCTCTGAGGTTGTCTATAAAAGAATGATAATAGTACAGTAATTTCTGTCACACCTGTCACACCTATGACATTTGGTCATAGGACCAAATGAGAGCTAATGGAGATGAAAGAATCTAAAAGTAAGACATCACTAATTACATTTAAGGTACTATTATTACGTAATGCTAACCTCTCACACTCATCCAGCCTTCCACTCATCTCCCAAGGCATCTTACTATCCCTCTTTCTACATGGATCACCACCCTTTATATCAGACCCGGGACCTCCAAACTGCCAAGACCTCTCACCATCTGCCTGCATCTCTCCACCTGGACCATGACTCTCCCCATCAGCCAGATCCCCAGACCTAGACCACCCCACCCAGGAACTTCCAAATCAATGCCCCCCAAGTCCCTGGGGAAGTTAAGCCATTCATTTTTGGACCTCCTACCTTCAAGCCAGGTCCAGATGATTGGTGTCTGAGTGTGGACTAGCCCACGATGGTCCCAAACTCAATCATGCTTCATAGTCACCCCCATCCAGTCATCCAGAAAGCCACCCAGGCAACTGAGGCCATCAGCCTATCCCTATACATATTCACCTCCTCCCTACACACACACACACACACACACACACACACACACACACACCCTTCCATCTCTTGCTCTGGGCACAGTAATCAAATCAGTGGTGAAAAGGCTGTGTCAACTGACTTGTCTCTGTGACTCCCCAGACCAAAGCTCCCTTGCCTGGCCACCATTCCTATATGTGTTATCTTTCCCTTATTAGAAGAGTAGCTCCTTGAGGGCAGAGTCTGTCTCTGTTTTTATACTATATCCCCGGGGTTTATCAGAGCACCAGGAATATAGTAAACACTTAATAAGTGTTCTTTCACGCCTTAATTTTTATACACAAAAAGACATGAGATGCAGATTCTTTACATAAGATTGGGCATGACCACTGGGATGCCAAGCTAGGGGGTGGGCCCAGACCACGGCAGAGCCATATGCCTAAAGCAGTTAAATGCCCTTGTATTTCTCTCATGTAAAATCCATATGTGATTGAGGAGTATATTAACAGCTAGACACACTCCAAGGCTCCCATCAAGGAAAAAAAGGAAACAAACATTTATTAAGCACCTAGTATGTGTCATGTATTATGTTAAGTGCTTAACTCCTCACCCAACAACCCTAGTGGGCAGGTACTATTATTACCTCATTTTATAATTGAGGAAACAGAGACAGACAGAAATAAAGGGACTTGCCTAGGGTCACACAACTAATAAGTGTCTAAGGCAGGATTTGAACTCAGGTCTTCCTGACTCTAAGACCAGTGCTCTAACCACTGTCCCATCTAAATTCCCAGACTAAACCTGGAAAATTTCCATAGGAAGAGCTTTAAGGGCTCTTCTCCCCCTAAAAAATGTAAAGCAACTTTTTAAACTCCTGTTCCAGTTCAAAACACATGCCTTCATTTCTTCACTGAAGGCTTTGTGCCTAGGATGTGTGTTTGTTGATACATATTACAACTCTAATATTCTCTACTTTTCTACCTCTTGTGGATCCCTGTTCTGATTTATTCTGCTTTCCACACAGAGCCAGCCCACTACCAACAGTCCTGAGGGTATAGGCACTTACTAATAGTTGTGGGTTAATTGATTGGTATAACTAACACAACTCTAATCAGCTGATTTTCAAAATGACATATGCCCTGAGTTTGACATTGTAAGCAAGGAGAGTCAAAAGAAACACCAGGGAGATGTCCTACTGACTCTGCTGTCCTGGTTAATAGTTCACTAACATAAGTCCCCAGGGATGGCTTTACTTCCCACTACCCCCTCCTTTTTCACCCACCCTATGTACTCTTCCACAAATCCAGTCACACAAATATACCCTGACCCCAAGTGTGCTTAGCTGGGAATATGTGAATACACCATAGACACTTAAGTGAATTTGGTGAGGGAGGGGAAGGGGAGAGTTGCAGCGCCCACTTGGAAGACTGTCTATGCATATAATGATGTATGGGTGAGAAATGGAGGGGAGAAGGACAAGTGTGTGCATATTCAGGGAAAGGGTGATTATGAGATATGTGTAAATGGAACCAAGGCTTCTTTTTACTTGTTGTCATTGGAGATTTGGCTCAAAATTGTGCTGTGTGCAGGGGGTGGCGGGAATAGGGATCAGGTAGGGCAAAGATGAGGAAAGAGCCATTTATGACAGAAGGACATTCACTTACTCAATATGGTCTCCATTTATTAAATGCCTATTGTATAGGTAGAATTGTTCAGTTCTTATTCAGTTCTGGGTATGGCAAAGGACATAAAGAAGAAGGCGCCATCTTAGCATACAAGCTAGTAGGAGACACATGTAATTGGGGGGAAAATAAAATAAAATAAGTATGTGTGTGTGTGTGTGTGTGAAATATATAAATATATATACTATATATAGTAAAAGAGATAAGACATATACAAATAGCTAAAATTCAAAGTAAACATAATAATTGTTCTAGAGAAATAAAAAGAAAGTTCAGGGGAAGAAAGGATTGTTTTCTACTGGGGAATCAGGAAAGGGCAGCAATTGGACAGGGTCTTAAGGCATAGGTAGGACTACAGCAATAAAATATGTGATGGACAGGAGAGAGATGGCCTTCCATGTGCAAGAGACGGCCTGAGGAAGGGCAAAGAGGTAGAAATGAGAAGTTTAGGAAATAGTGAGTAGTACAGTTGCTACCACATAGGGCATAGGAAAGCAAGTGGCATGACCCAAGGCAGTCAAGTAGATAGAAGAGTGTTAGACTTGAAGAATGGAAGACTAAGCCTGAATCCTGCCTCAGCTAGAATCTGGGCAAGTCACTGAATCTCTCTCAGTCTCAGTTTCCTCATTCTGAAAAATGAGGATAATAATATTACCTACCTCTGAAGGGTTATCGTGGCAATCAAATGAGATTCAAACCTGTAAAACACTATGTTTATTGTTGTTCAGTTGTTTGTCAGTCATGTCTGACTCTTCACAACTCCATTTGGAGTTCTCTTGGCAAAGATACTAGAATGGTTTGCCATTTCTTTCTCTAGCTCATGAGGAAACTGAGGCAAGAGGGGTTAAGTGATTTGCTCAGGGTCACACAGCTAGGAAGTGTCCAAGGCCAGATTGAACTCAGGAAGATGAGCCTGCCTGACGTCAGGCCCAGCAACCTAGATGCCCAAAGCACTATATAAATGTTAGCTATTATATTATTGTAAAGCTTCAAAGGTAGGTTGGCTCTAAATTGTGGAAAGCGTTGGTGTGACTAGGTGGGAAGGTGGATACAGGATTGGGCCTGAAGTCAGGAAGATCTGAGTTCAAATCTGTCCTCAGGCACTTGCATACCTATACAATGCTGGACAAGTCACTTAACATCTGTTTGCCTCAGTTTCCTCAACTGTAAAATGGGGATAAAAACAGCCTCCTAGGGTTATTGTGAAGATCAAATGAAAGAATAATTGTAAAGTACTTAGCACAGCACCTGACACATAGTAGGTGCTCAATAAATGCTTGTTTCCTTCCCTCCCCCTTTCCTTCCTTCCTTCCTTCCTTCCTACTTTCCTTGAACGCCAAGAAGTTGAGTTACATTTATATAGCAAAATCAGCAGTGGTGAATGATGACACATTTCTCATAGTTAAGTGACATGATAACACTCGTACATAAGGAAGCAATGTGACTGATGTACTGGGGAGAAAAGAGATTGGAGACAGGATTACTCATGAGGAGGCTATTGCTGTAGACCATGCAGGAGATGATGAGGCCTTTAAGGTAGTAATGGCAGCAGGAATAGACAAGAAGGTATGAAGATTTGGGGGTGAGAGGAGAGTACAGAATAATAAGTTCAATTGGGGCATTCTGAGTTTCAGGTGCTTTGAAGGTATGCAAATGGATAAGTCTAGTGGGCAGCTGGAAATATAGTTCTGACATCTAATAGCTAAGTGATCCTGGGTAAGTCACTCACTTTCTGTCTATCTCAGTTTCCTAATATATGAAATGGAGTATAATAATAGCACCTACTTCCCAGGGTTGTTCTGAGGATAAAACGAGGTATTTGTAAAATGCTTTGCCAACCTTAAAGTGTTATATATATGCTAGTTATCATTATTTTTAATGATTTATTATTATTATCCTGAAACTTAGGATAGAGGTTGAAAGTAAAGATAAGGATTTGAGAATCATCTTCAAAAAGGAGACATTGGGGGCAGTTGGGTGGTGCAGTGGATAGAGCTCTGGCCTTGGAGTCAGGAGGACCTGAGTTCAAATCTGGCTTCAGACACTTGACACTTACTAGGTATGTGACCCTGGGCAAGTCACTTAACCCCGAATGCCTTGCCAAAAAATTAATAAATAAATAAAGGTGACTCTGGAAACTGTGGTGGTAGACAAGAAGGCCAAGTACAGAAAGATGAGAGATAAGAATAGACCTCTGGGCAAAACTAACATTTAGGGGTCAAGAGAAGGAAGAGAAGCCTGAAAAGGAGAGAAAAAGACCAGAGACAAGAAATATAGGAAAAGTACAGTATCAGGCACAGAGCAAGCACCTTTTTATTTATTCATTTACAAATGCTGGTTGGTTGGGGAAAAACCAGGTGAGAACTGAGAGATCTACAATGTCAAATATCACAGAGATCAAAGAGGATAAGGCTTGAGAAAAGGCTCCTGAATTTGGTGATCAGGGGAAACTGATGACCTTTGAAGAAGGCAGTCTCTCAGTGAGGAAGCCAAAGCACTAAAGTCCATGTTGAAGTGCTAATCTTCTACTGGGTAAGTGAATTCCAAGAACGGCTCCTGGTCTATTTTGTCCCCATACACTATGGATTTTAAAATAACACACTCAGTTCTTCTGGTGATGGGCACTATAAACTTACATCAGTGACAAGTAGTGCACCAAAAGATACGCCCAGACAAAAAGCCAGCTAAAAAGTGGGTAAATGGCAAATCAATTACATGGCGGGATGACAGAAAGACAGACAAATCACTCTTAGCCCTGCATTTGAATGTGCAGATTAAATAACCCAGAAGATAAAAGGGGGAGCCAGTAAGAACTCTGGGCAGAGCAAAAGGGAAGCCAGGAAGCTGGGCCCCTCCCAAGCCCCAGTTACCTCCAGTCACCAATCCTAAAAGTCTTCAGGCACCTACTAGGAACAATGAAATCAAGGAATCATATTACTGAGTGACAGTGGCCGGACCAAGGCTTTCAGCATAACCCAGGGATTTTCCAAATGAGTCACCAGTTACTCAGCAGGGAGCTTCCAAGCAGCAGTTGGCCTGAACCAACCCAGTCCATCTGATTTAATCTGCATCCTCACCCATCTACCCACCTACTCTCTGCAAAACCTCAGGGCAAGTTTGAAGAAACAGATCGGAGAATGACCAGAAGGAAGTTTCAGTTTGCTCAAAGGCAGGTCCTAGAACCTGCTAATCAATTTTTTTTGGAGGCAATTGGGGTTAAGTGACTTTCCCAGGGTCACATAATAAGTGTCTGAAGCTGGATTTGAACTCAGGTCTTCCTGATTCCAGGGCTGGTGCTCTACCTACTGTACCACTTAGCTGCCAGTAAGTAATTATTAATTAGTTGATTATTTAGTGAATGGGGAGTGGGTTCATTCCAGCTCCACTGTCAATGTGATTGTGTAACTTTTGGCAAACCACTTGACCTCGGTTTCCCTCTCTATAAGAGATAAATAGTTGCCTTTTACTTACCTCTGAAGCATGGAAAAGAAAAGATGAAATCTATCTGGGCTATGGTAAAAAAGATCAGTGTCCGGGGTCATATCAGCAAAGTACAACATAAGAATCTAAAAATTGAGGGCCTCATCACCTTTCCAACAAGACTCAATAATCACAAGTCTCAGCTTACGATGACAAGGAACATGTCTTACATCTCTTTTTCTCCCCTTACAGTATCTAGTACAATCCTGAGCCCATGCTAGGTATTCAATAAGGACCTGCCTGAGGGAAATGAGTTGAGGAGGAAGGAAATATGTTCCCTGGCATAGGAGGTAGAAGAAAATGTGTTCAGGAGGCTGCCTTCCATTGTGATGATACCACCCTTAAGAATAGATAACAACACTAGACCTGGGCTCATCATTAATTACTTAATCTACTCCACAGCAGAGGAAAGAATGGAGCAAGATCTCCACTGGAAATTGCTCATGCCTGTCTGGAATGTCCGCTCTCCACCTCTCAGTCCATTCAAACACTACCCTTTCCTCAGCAGGATCAAATATAAAATCCTCTGTTTGGCTTTTAAAGCCCTTCCTATCAAGGCCCCTCTACCTTTCCAGTCTTCTTGTACCTTACTCTTTTTCCATGTGTCTGAGATCCAGTGAAATGGGTCTTCCAGCTGTTTCATGACAACCCTCTGTCCCCCAATTCTGTCCATTTTCACTGGCTGTCCCCTATACCTGGAATTCTCTCCTGTCTCATCTCTACCTCCCGGCTTCCTTCAAGTCCCAGCTATATCTCCTTTGTACATAATACTTACCTCTTGCTTAGAGAAGTCACTGACCTCTCTGCCTTCATTTTCCTCATCTCTAAAATATTGATTTTGGGCTAAGGCTCCTTCTAGCCAAAGCTAGGGTCCTAGTACATAAATTCAAAGCATGTTGTCTCCTCCATTAGACTGAGAGCAGGGACAGTTGGGTTTTTTGTTTTGCTTTGCTTTTCTTTTTATTCCCAGCTCTTTGTAAATGCTTAATAAACCATAATTACCTTGACTTGGCTCAAGCAAAACACCCTGAGGGAGAGACAGGAAGCAGCATTTGCCAGAAAAGTCAAATCCCCACCAATACTTTGACCATGATCTCTTCTCATATCCTGGTGGTGACAGCCCAGGACCCAGAACCCAAGAGCCTTGGGATGAGAAATACCCCTTACCCAAACCATCAGAACTGCTCCCAGCCCAGCCATCATTTAGAGGAGAAATTCTAGGGGCCCACATTCTTTACTACAAGTAGCAACAATTGTGACCAACTGGCCACAGCACCACACGGACAGCCGGTCCTGCTTCCAGCTTGGCCCTCACATCCACCCATGTGGAGGAGTCAGCGACCCCCACCAAAGGTCACACACAGTCCAGGCAAGCTGAATCAGCAAGGCACCCCAGGAAGAAACAGGAGGCAGCATGTGGCAAATGGGTCAAAGCACCACCACCACCTGAACCAGGAATGGGGAACTTGCAGCCTCAAAGCATCCAAATCTGGATTCAGTCAAAGGGCTGCACTTGATGACCTAGAGGACCACATGTGGCCTTGAGGCCACAGGTTCCCCACCCTGTCCTAGACCATCATCTTCCCTCAGACTCCAAAGGAGACAGCCCAGGACACTGAACATAAGAGCTTTGGGGATAGTAATGCCTCTAACACAGTGCCCTGAGCCATCATTCTGAGAAACAACCCAAATGGAGGGGCAGCCTGGAAAAGGCAAGAGCCACAGTCATAGCTACAAAGGATCAGAAAAGAAATTTCTAGCCAGCAAAGTCCTTGGTTCTGTCAGATGGTTCAACATTGGAAACTGATATGATTTTATCAATAAAAATAACACTAAGGAAGAAGCATGACCATCTGCTTTACCACTGTACCCTAAGAATCATGGGACTTTTCCATCTGATTTGCAGCTGAAACCTTCTAGATGTATTGCCTCTTCCATTAGAAATGGGGGTTCCTTGAGAGCATCAGGCATCTTACTTTTCTATTTGTCCAGCCAGCACTTAACACTGTGCCGAGCTCATAGAAGGCTTTAACAAATGCTTTACGACTAACTGACATTATCATTCCCCAGAAATGGAAACTTTCCAGAATAAGTGACAAATTAATCATCCCACCATTTCAAGAGTCTCCTTCCTCTTGTGCATTTGTCAAAAGCATTTACAAAGCAATCTGATGCATGATGGGCCATGTTAAATGTTCTAGAGAAATAATGAAAAATTGGACATCATCAGGGCCCTGCCCATGGTGGAGACTGCAATTGTGTTGTATCTCTAGTCTTTGAACATTCATCTTCCCTGTGTGGACCTTTTTTTATTCTTTTATTATTTATCCAGGCAACCTTTTTAGCTCTGTGACCTCAAAAACTGTCCCCCATTCTTCTACCTTTGCTTCCTCCCTGTTCCTCCGCTCTGTTGCTAAAGTATCCATCCATTGTCATTAGCTGTGACTCATGCCTTAGGTTTGCTTCACTCAGAGAAAATACTCCCTTGATGGCACTGACACATGCCTTTTACCATATTTAATCAGATTCCTGGGTTTGCCCTTTTGAACCGAAATATCTTTTCTCTTCCTTTCAAAGGCATACACAATTAGAAAAGTGGCTTGTTACCCTCTCTCTCCCCTCTTCTCTTCCCAGAACACCCCACATCAAGTCCATTAGATGGAAAAAGGCGAGGACCGGGTCTAATTCTATGTTGTATTTAAAGCCAAGCATATTCTTGGCTCTCAGTGAATGACAATTACCACTAATAACAATAATACCAACAACAACAGCCTATAAATACTTCTTTGCCTGCAGTGCCCACTGTACAGAGGAATTAAGCACACTGCAATTACAGAAAAGCAGAAGAAAACAGTAAGTTAAAGCCTTCTCAATGCAGACAACAAGATTAAGGCAATAAATACCAGTGCCAGCACATTCCTTTGGCAAAGTATTACAAAATCATCCAATAAATACTTAGAGACTATTTTATGCAACAATAGAATGCTAACATTGCATGAATCACCACAAAGCTAAAACTGAAAGTACTACCAGCCACAGGAGGGCAAATAGAAGTAATAAATAAACTGACAATTTATATGGCTCTTAGGGTTGTAAAAATGATGCATTACTTCAACAAATTGCTCATTAAAAAAGGATCAAAATTGGTGCATGGAATCTACCTTCATCACTTGAGCCAGTATTGTTTGTTGTTGTTGGGTTTTTGTTTGGAGACCATTTTTTGGTTCAGCTCTTCTGTAATCTATAGACTTAGAGAGGCTCTGGGACTAAGAAAGAGGTAAAGGGACTGGCTCATGGCCACACAGCTTGTATGTGTCGAAGGCAGGAGGACTTAAGCCCAGGTCTGCCTGATTCCAAGTACAGCCCTCTAACCATGACACCCAACTGCCTCTGAGCCAGGACCACACAGCTAACACTAATGCCTACTTTATGGCTTGGGAAAAATAAAGTTATTAGGTTGGGATAAGAGTTATTTGCTATGGCAATTCAAGGCAAAATAGCTGTCACAAAAAAATGACGTGAACAAAACTGGTAAGTGAAAGATGCAGACGATATATGGCAGCCAGGGAAACAAGTGAACGAATACATAAATTGCTTTCACAAATGTAGATTTGTATACGACAAGCAGCATGGTATATTGGTGAGTGTACTCAGCTTGGAATCAAGAAGACGTGAGTTCAAATACCACCTCATGGACTAGCTACGTCATCCTGGAAAAACCAATCTCTATCAAAGCCTTAATTTCCCAGTCTGTAAAATGGCGACCATATTTGTCCTACCTACCTCACATAGTCTTTTTTGTGAGAAAAGGATAGAGTAAAATGTGAGCAACCTTCTAGACAGCAACAACAGCTCTGGTTTTTTTGTCTTTTTATCCCCAGTGCCTAGCACAGTGTGTGACACACAGCAGGTGCTTAACAAATCCTTGTTGAGTTGAAAGCACTTTGTGAACCTTAAAGCACCACACAAATGTGAATTACTATGAATCTGACTCCAGTGCTTGCCATGTGTGATCCTGGACAAATGACTGAACCACTTAGCCTCAGTTTCCTCACCTGTAAAATGGAGATACCTCATAGAGTTGCTGAAAGGTACAAAGTGCCAGAGAAATGTATTAGGATATTACTAAGATTTTACAATGGTAACCTGTCCTCATTCATAAGTTAATAAATGGTCTAATATAGCCCAAGAACAAATTCAAAAATATTTTAGAAAAAATGGCACAAAACCATACTAGACTAGAACCATAAAAACAGAGAAAAAATATCTTAGCCACCAAAGCAAACATTCTGCTATTTGAGAAGATGAATAAAACAGTATAGTTTGTTGATACAGAAAGTCCAGGGTCCTCATCCTGGTCCTGCCAATAATTTGCTGTGTGACCCTAAAAAAGTCCCTGCCTCAGTTTGCTCATTTGTAAAATGAGGGAGTTGGACTTGATGATCACTGGGGCTTCTCCCAGCTGTAATCTGATTAAACAGAAATTGCACCCAAACTCACAGGGAAAAACAAACAAGTATCTAGCACCAGCATAACATACTTCAAGGCTGCAATGGCCTATAATTTCATCAGCTTGGGCATTCCCTCTAATCACAAAGAGCAGTCTTTGATAATTGCTATGGCTGAAAGAAGTCCATCACCCTGAAGCCAACAGGGTGACAAACCTCTCCAAATTTGGCTAGTTTGCTCTTTGGACAGCAGACTTTGCAATCAATAGATTACTGGACCCAAACTTTTCTTGCTGGGTTGGTAGGAATCTGCCACAGCTTGGACTCCATTAGAAGAATCTTTGAGAGAAAAGCCTGAGTCACCCCACGAAGAGGCATTAGAATAGAACTTTAGCGAAGGTTAGCAGAAGACCAGAAGCAAATATGGAAACAAGTGAGAGACAAAATAAAGTATTTCCGATTAGAAAGGTAGTTTCCTCCAATATGGGAGTTCTTAACCTGAAATCTAAGAATTTTTTTTTTAACATTTTGATAGCTATGTTTAAATATAATTGGTTTCCTTGGTGATGTTATGTACTTTATTTTTTGCATTTAAAAATGTAATTTTTAGAAGGGTTCCATAAACTTTACCAGACTGTCAAAGGGGGTCATGGCACAGAAAAGGTTAAGAATCCCTGTCCTGTAACTATATCACACCTAAGGTCAACAGTGCCACCTATGAAAACATAATGTTTGGCCAAACAACATCGTGGGGGGTGGGGACTAGGGGTGCTGCAACTAGTTTCTCAGCTAAACCATTAGATTTGCCTTTCTGGTCAGTTGATTGACATCTAACTGAGGTCCATCCATGTACCAAGCACCAACTACGACCAGACTCTGAGGATATTCTGGGAATAAAAGGACAAAAGCACATCAGCCCTTGCTCTCGATGAGATTACATTCTAGAGGGAAAACAGCATGTACTCAGATAAATGAACACAGAATAGATACAAAGTCAATTTAAAATAATGAAGAGAGCCATTAGCACACAGAAGGATCAGGAAAGGAGTTCATAAAGTAATTGGCCCCTGAGCTGGTCCCTGAACGAAGCTAAGGATTCTAAATGACAAAGCTATGGAAGGGGATTTCTCTATCATTGCAGTGACATTGGATTGTAATGTATTAACAATGTTACTGCAAGATGTCGTTCAAAATGTTGTGAACTATGGAGTCTGCCCCTCTAATCTAACTGGATAGTTTAATAAATTGGTAGTCTTGTCAGGCCTGCCTCGTTAGCTGTATGACCCTGGGCAAGTCACTTAACCCTGTTTGCCTCAGTTTCCTCATCTGTAAAATGAGCTAGAGAAGGAAACGGCAAACCACTCCTGTATGCTTACCAAGAAAATCCCAAATGGGGTCACGAAGAGCTGGGCACAACTGAAACAAATGAACAACAAAGACTAGTCAGGATCTGGCATCAGTTCAGAAAGGAGTCCTTTTGGATACTTGTTACATCACCAGAAAATTCTGTGCCAATGATGTTATCGTGATACATTTCACCAATTCTATTATAATGAGTTTAAGACAAGATGGATCTTATCTATTTTGTTATTAATAATAAGTATCCATCCCAACCCTGCTATTTAAATTCATTGGACAATTTCCTCAATCTCTAACCAATCGATAATCATTTGTTAATCGCCTACTATGAACTACGTCAACCATTCTATGCGAACTTTATCTTCAATTTTTTTTTACCTTTACTCCAAATTTCTCCCTCATTCATACTTTCAGTCAATTTAATAAGCATTTATTAGCACCTACTACATATGACTTATGTAGGGAAACATTATGCGCTCTAACTCCATCAAGCCAGACAGAGAATGAATTTACAGAAAGGTAGCAAGGCATATAGCAATAAGATACTGGCTTTGTCAGAGGGTTCCAAGCAGGGTTCAAATCATTCCCCTATTTATCATTGTCCCCACTTGCTAGCCAGGTCACCCGGAGCAAATCACTTAGCTACTCTACCCACTTCACCTCATAGGTACCCATTCCCTACTTGGGACAACATAAAAGAGAGAAGCTCAGAGTTAAAGCCCTCTCCAGCTTGCCTCTATCATGCCCACACTCTCACATCTAACAGTTAAAAAGCTGTTTGGAACTCTGGAAAAACACGGTATTGATCTGAGCAAGAATTGAGGTATTCTAAGTAACAAAGAAAAATAGAATGGCTCCAATAATTAACACCGATTTTTTTTTCCTTCTAGTCCTTCAAGAACTGGAAGATCAAGTTAATTTCTATTTGGAGCAATGCAGTAATTTGTAATTAAGCGAATGCTATGCAAATTAAATAGTTACATAACCACACGCAGCATTATATGATTAAGTGCCAAAGCAGAGACACAAACAATAAGTATTATGAGTTCAGAAAGGAAGAGAAATCCCAGTGGGCTGAGGGATGTGGGACTTAAGCTGGACTTGTATGATGGGTAGTAACATAGGAGAAAAAGAGGACACAGTCCCTCTTCTCAAACTATTTAGGGAGACAAAACACCCTCATCTGAGATCATGGGATCACAGATCCTGAGATAGAAGGGACCTTAGAGATAATCCAATCTAATGTCTTTGTTTTACCGAGGAGGAAACTGAGGCCCAAAGAAAGTGGTTTACTTGTACCAAGTAGTCACTGAATAAACATTTGTTAAATGAAACTCAGGGTAGCACAAATTCATAATACTATTAGCACATAAAACATTCAAGGGAAGGTTTGTACAAATCAATCTAGCCCAAATTGCATCCCCACATCCTGGGGGAGAATATCACAACAACAACAACAAGAACAACAACGACCAAAGGGCTTGTAGACAGTAGGGCCAAAGCAAAAACATCAGGGATGGACAAAAGTCCACTTAGACCTGGCTCTGGAGCACTCTTGCCTAAGGAGGAAAGGCCAGCAGCTGCTCTTTTGGCTTCCTGGGCTAGAGTTTGGTTCCTACAGGTCCTGGGCAGAGTATAAGGACAATGAATGACCCACAGAGTACAGTTGGGCCTGCATTTTTCAAATGGGAAAGGGTATCTCTTAAAGGAGGAATGAGGGAGGAGTAAGCAAAGGGAGCAGAAAAAGGAAAGTAGCCAGAGCCACTCACTTCTAGATTTAAACTTCTTAGGGAGATAAGGAGATTAGAAGAGATTGGGAGTGGAGAGGGGGAAGAGAAGGAAGAGGACTTGAGGGATAAAGCCTGAAATTTAATCCCCCTCAAATACTAAGTACCTACTAGGTACATGGTACTTTTACAAATCATTTNGGAGGGGGAAGAGAAGGAAGAGGACTTGAGGGATAAAGCCTAATTTAATCCCCCTCAAATACTAAGTACCTACTAGGTACATGGTACTTTTACAAATCATTT
>NW_020954567.1:685923-686538 GCF_900497805.2 Vombatus ursinus | reverse complement strand
TCTCAAGGCCATCAAAGGAGGCAAGATCCAAAGCTTCCATTTAATTAAGGACAGACAATAATAGCTATAAGATCTAAGAGAGACAGTATGGAGTAGTGGATAGAGCTGGCCTTGGAGCCAAGAAAACTAGAATTCAAGTCTCACTTCTGACATAGGCTGACTGTCCGAACTTCTCAATATTCTGGAGGTGCCCACATGGATATCTAGGGCTTCTTTATTTAGGGGTTCCCTGTACAAGTGCAATCACAGGCCCAAATCTCATCTTTAGACGATTCATAATGTACTGGTAAGATAGGACTCTTTGCTATAATCACCCAGGAGAGGCCTATCCTAACATCAAATTACATTGTTTTATAAAATCTGCCTACAGATTTTTCACTGTGACCCCACAACCAGATCATCTCCATTCCACCAATTAATTAATCTATAAACATTTATTAGGTGACTATTATGTGCTAGTCACAGTGCTAAGTGTTAAAGATACAAAAAAAAAGGCAAAAGACATTCCCTGCCCTCAAGGAGCTTACAATCTAATGGGGAAGACAAGTAAATTATCTATCTTCCTGTACACACACACACACACACACACACACACACACACACACACACACACAC
>NW_020954567.1:548753-685901 GCF_900497805.2 Vombatus ursinus | reverse complement strand
GGTTAAACAGACAATAACATGGCACTAGAATTAAAAGGGGATGAGAAACTTTTTGTCTTATTTTGCTAGAAAAGCCCAAACCCTCCAAATCATTTTCTACAATCTACAAACCCCCACCCACCCACCCACCCAATCTCTCCCTTTTCCTTTCTCTGGTTTTTCAGCACCTGTTTCAGTATAGTCTTTCCTGAGTGAAATGTATGCTCCTTGAGGGCAGACGCTGTCTTATTTCTTTGTATTAGTATCTCCAACACTCAGCACAGTGCCTAGCACAAAGTTAAGTGCTTAATAAATGCCTTCTTTATCTATCCCAAAATTATGTTTAAAACATTTTTAAATGAAATATTATGTGTATATATATATATATATTACAAATTGGGGCTATTTAAAAGGATACTAGAATTTTTACTATAATTTTATAATGAAAATAAATTTCTAAATTATATATTTATGTATGTGTACACATATATATAAACACACAATTGTATATGTGCCTTTCTAAACATAAGAATACTCGGATATTGTATTTGATCAGTAGTTGACAAACATTTAAGAGCTCACTGTGGTGTCAGACGCTATGCTAAAGCTGAGAATATGAGAAAAAAAGGCAAAAACAGTTCCTGCTCCCAAGGGGTTCTAATGAGAGAGATAACATGTAAATAACTATTTCCATATAAGATACATACAGGTGGCTAGTGAGCTTTTGCTTTGAAGGAAGCAAGGTGCAACTAGGTGGCACCATGGATAGAGGACCCAGCCTGGAGTGAGGAAGACTCATCTTCCTAAGTTCAAATCTGGCCTCAGATACTTACCAGCTCTATGACTATAAGCTATAATATAAGCTATAAGACTATAAACAAGTCACTTAACCTGTTTGCCTCAGTTCCTCACCTGTAAAATGAGCTGAAGAAGGAAATGGCAAACCATTCCATTATCTTTGCCAAGAAAATCCCAAATGGGGTCACAAAGACCCCATGTTTGTTGAACAACAAGAAAGGGATTCTAAGAGGTAATGGTGAGAAGGGAATGCCTTTAGACACAGGAGACCACGGAGCTGGAATGTTGGGTATGACAGCTAGTGGGCCAGTTTGACTGGAACAGGGATGCATGAAGGGAAGTCAGTCAGTCAACGAACACTCTTTAAGTGCTTACTACCTGGCAGGCACTGTGCTAACTGATGAAGATGCAAAAATGGTAAGCAATCTCTGAGTCATGGCACTAGTCTCTATAGAGGCCACCTGCAGAAGGTGGGATTTGAGTTGAATCTTGAAGTAAATGAGGATACAGAGGTGCTGAGGGAAAGCATACCAGGCATGGGGGCCACCTGCAGAACGTGGGATTTGAGTTGAATCTTGAAGTAAATGAGGATACAGAGGTGCTGAGGGAAAGCATACCAGGCTTGGGGGACAGCTAGTGCAGACTCCAAAGGTATGTGAGGAACAGCAAGCATAGCAGTGTCCCTAGACTGAAGAATACATGGAGGAGAGTCAAGTAGAAGAAGACTAGAATGGTGGGAAGGAGACCAGATTGTGAAGAGCTTTCTATGCCCCAAACAAAGGGGTTTATATTTGATTCTGGAGGTGATAAGGAGGATCCCTGAAGCATTACAGAAAGCCTAAGACTGATTCAACTAAGTTCGAAAGTAAAACAAATGGATGTCTTTGGATGAAATGTAGCTCTAAACAGAAAAGCTTACAGCTCTGAGTAAATCTCCCAACTTCCCCAAAGGTGGAGAGAGGAGGCAGGCTCTATCTCCCAAGAAGGTCCAGAGCAAGACCTAGTCAGGGGCTGTCCATTGTCACCCTTACTCTGACAGCTCAGCAAGAATGTTGGGCTTCTGATAAGGAAGCCAGCAAAGCAACAACTGACCATCTTCCTAGAGAGAAATTATGGCAGGAACCTAGTAGGAGCTCCCAGGGCAGCCAGCAGCACAAGGCCAATTGCTTTTGGCAGCAACTGCTGACTGGCCCTGAGGCTAGATATCTGAAGGCATTAGAACCCCAGCTGTCAATAGGAAGTATTAGACACTGTCTGCCTCCTCCACCCTCCGCACCACCACCACCACCATGTACTGTGAACATATGCTTCCCTTTAGGCTCCTCAAAAGCATCAGCTCCTACATCAGTGGCCACTTCTGTTGGATGCCTGTCACTGAAAAACTAAAATGAATTAACTATTGCTCATTTCTCTCCAGTACCATGCTCTAGGTTCTCAGCTTCCACCACTGACATTCCCTGCCCTTTTCTTCTACAATTCAGAACTGAAAAGGAGAGAGACTGGGAAGATGGGAAGGGTTTTAGTCTTAAATTTGTATCATTGAAAACCACAAATGAATCAAAAGAAACAATGGAGTTTGAGGGCCTGGACTGGAGGATCATAGGGGATCATAAGATTTAAGGACTGAAAGGGACCTTAGAGGTCATTTCAGAGATAAGGAAATGGAGGCCCAGTTCTACTCAACAAACACATAGTAAGCATGTACTATGTTCCAAGCATTTGTACGAGGTTCTGGAACAAGAAATTATTTCAAAGACAAAGAGAGAATGAACCAGATCTCACCCTTAAGGGTTTCTTCCCTACTGAACATTTGTAAAATTGTATAAAATTAAATATAAGATATAAACAAATTTAAACAAAGGAATAAGAAAAGGTCCCTTAGGAAGTGATAGATGAGCTGTGCTTTGAAGGAAGCTAGGGCTTCTCAAAGGCAAAAGTGAGGAGGGGATGCATTCCAGCTACAGGGGACCAGTATGCAAAGATACCCCAAGCAGAAAATGGAATATTGTATGGGAGGAACAGGTGGTAGACCAGTATGACTTGAAACAGAGAATACATGAAGGGAAGTTAGCCAACAACACACATTTACTAAGCACTATAGGAGAGGGGGATAGGGAAAGGGGTCCAGCAGAAGGTAGAATTTGAGCTGAGTCTTGAAGGAAGCCAGAGAAGTCAGGAGCAAAAGGTAATCTGTCTGGGCAGGGCATTCCAGGCATTCCAGGGAACTGCTAGTGAAAAAGGCAGAGGGGGCAGCTAGGTGGCACAAAGGATAGAGCACAGGCCCTGAAGTCAGGAGGACCTGAGTTCAAATCCGGCCTCAGACCAAACAATTGAAACTTACTAGCTATGTGACCCTGGGCAAGTCACTTAATCCCAATTGCCTAAAAAGAAAAACAAAAGGCTGAGGAATAAGGAGATGTAGTGTGAGGAAGAACAGGAAGGGCAGTATCACTGGATTGTAGAGGAAATGGGGGTGAGTAAAATGTAAGAAGACAGGAAATGTAGGAAGGGGCTAGGTTGTGAAGAGTTTCAAATACCAAAGGATTTTATATTTGATTCTGGAAGGAATGGGGTGTCACAGGAGTTTATTGAGCATAGGGGTGACCTGACCAGACCTGTGGTTTAGGAAAATCACTTTGGCAGCTAAGTGGAGGATCAACTGGGGAAGGAAGAGATTTGAGGCACAGAAGCTAACCCATAGGCTATTGCAGTACTGCAGGTGGGAGGTAATAATGACCTCAGCAGGTTAGCAGCTGTATGAGTGTAGAGAAGGCTATAGGACAGATGTCCTGAGGGTAGAAATGGTAAGATTTGGCAACAGACTGACTATGTGGAGCGGGTGTCCAAGTGAGGCAAGGATGACACTGGGGTTACAAGCTTGAGTAACCAAGAGGATGGTGATGCCTTCAACAATACTAGGGAAATCTGCAGCATTGAAAAGGTGGGTAGCAACCAGATCATGAGGATCAGGCTAAAAAAATTAGCCTATGGGGGAAAAAAAATTTTTAAAAATTTAGTATTTATTTTTCCTCAATTACATGTAAAAAACAATGTTTAATATTAGTTTTTTTTTAAGAAAAATGTTGAGTTCCAAATTCTCCTCCTCCCCCCACTCTTACAATTGAGAAAGCAAACAATTTGATATAGGTTACAGATGGGCAGTCATGTACAATATATTTCCACATTAATCAGGTTGTGAAAGAAAACACATACAAAAAAAATAAGAAAAATAAAGAAAACAAAGAAAAAGTATGCTTTGATCTCCATTCAGACTCAATCAGTTCTTTCTCTGGAGATGATAGCATTTTTCATCATAAATCTTTCAGAATTATCTTAGATTATTGCTCAGAGTAGCTAAGTCATTCATAGTAGATCATCATACAATAGTGCTATTACTATATGCAATGTTTCACTCAGCATCAGTTTATGTAAGTCTTTCCAGGTTTTTCTGAAACCATCCTGCTTTTCATTTCTTATAGCACAACAGTATTCCATCACAATCATATACAATAACTTGTTCAGCCATTCCGCCATTGATGGGCATCCCCTCAATTTCCAATTCATTGCCAATACAAAAAGAACTGCTATAAATATTTTTGTGAATGTGGGTCCTTTTCCCTTTTTTATGATCTCTTTGGAATACAGACCTAGAAGTGGCATTGCTTAGTCAAAGGGTATGCACAGTTTTAAAGCCCTTTGGGCATAGTTCCAAATTGCTCTCCAGAATGGTTGGATCAGTTCACAACTCCACCAACAATGCATTAGTATCTCAATTTTCCCCACATCTCTTTCAACATTTGTCATTTCTCTAAAAAGGGAGATTTTTTCTTTTTTTCTTTTTTTAATGGTAATTTTTATTTTTTTCTTTGTTTTTAACATTTCCTTGCACAAGATTTTGAGTTCCAAATTTTCACCCCATCTCACCCCTTCCCCCACCCCAAGATGGCCATGCATTCTAAATACCCCTTCCCCTAGTCTGCTTTCCCTTCTATCTCTCCCCCCCTTCTCTTATCCCCTTCCCCTTCAATTTTCCTGTAGGGCAGGATGGATTTCTGTACCCCATCTCCTGTATTTCTTATTTCCCAGTTGCATGTGAAAACATTTTTTTTAAACATGTGTTTTTAAAACTTTGGGTTCCAAATTTTCTCCCTTCCTCCCTCCCCACCCACCCTCATTGATAAGGCAAACAACTAAATATAGGTTATATATGTACAGTTATGCAAAACACTTCCATAGTA
This sequence comes from Vombatus ursinus, assembly GCF_900497805.2. Lineage (NCBI taxonomy): Eukaryota > Metazoa > Chordata > Mammalia > Diprotodontia > Vombatidae > Vombatus > Vombatus ursinus. The sequence continues at coordinate 680,886 of NW_020954567.1, read as the reverse complement.
GACACACTGTGAAAAACTAACTCTATTTCCCTTAATCCTATCCCACCCTGTGCCCTCTATCTATCTATATCTATATATACATACATATAATTTTTTCCCCTCCAACTACCCTAATACTGACAAAGGTCTCATGAGTTACAAATATCATCTTCCCATGCAGGAATGTAAACAGTTCAACCTTAATAAGTTTCTTATGATTTTCTCTTTCCTATTTACCTCTTCAAGTTCCACTCAAGTCTTGTATTTGAAAATCAAATTTTCTATTCAACTCTGGTCTTTTCATCAAGAATGCCTGAAAGTCCTCTATTTCACTGAATGACCATTTTTCCCCTGCAGGATTATACTCAGTTTTGCTGGGTAGGTGATTCTTGGTTGTAATCCAATCTCCTTTGCTCTCCAGAATATTATATTCTATGCCCTGCTGTCCCTTAATGTAGAAGCAGCTAAATCTTGTGTTATCCTGATTGTGTGTCCACAATACTTGAATTGTTTCTTTCTGGCTGCTTGTAATATTTTCTCTTTGACCTGGGAACTCTGGAATTTGGCCACAATATTCCTAGGAGTTTTCCTTTGGGGATCTCTTTCAGGAGGAGATCAGTAGATTCTTTCAATTTCTATTTTGCCCTCTGGTTCTAAAATATAAGGACAGTTTTCCTTGATCATTTCTTGAAAGATGATGTCTAGGCTCTTTTTTTGATCATGGCTTTCAGATAGTCCAATAATTTTTAAATTCTCTCTCCTGGATCTATTTTCCAGGTCAGTTGTTTTTCCAATGAGATATTTCACATTGTTTTCTAATTTCTCATTCTTTTGGATTTGTTTTACAGTGTCTTGATTTCCCGTAAAGTCACTAGCTTCCAATTGCTCTATTCTAATTTTTAAGGAAGTATTTTCTTCAGTAATCTTTTGGACTTCCTTTTCCATTTGACCAATTTTGCTTTTTAGGGCATTCTTCTCCTCATTGGCTTTTTGGACCTCTTTTGCCATTTGGGTTAGGCTATTTTTTAAGGTGTTATTTTCTTCAGTATTTTTTTGGGTCTCCTTTAGCAAGCTGTTGACTTGTTTTTCATGATTTTCTTTCATCACTCTCAGTTTTTCCTCTACTTCTCTTTCTTGCTTCTCAACATCCCTTTGAGCTCTTCCAAGGCCTGGGACTGATTCATATTTTTCTTGGAGGGTTTGGATGTAGGAGCTTTGGCTTTGTTGTCTTGTCCTGGTTGTATATTTTGATCTTCTTTGTCACCAAAGTAAGATAATATAGTCTGACTCTTTTTGTGCTGCTTACTCATGATCCCAGCCAATTACTTGAGTTTTAAACTCTTTGTTAAGGTAAAAGTCTGCTTCCAATGTGAAGAGTGTACTGTCCCAAGCTTTGGGGGTTGGTACAGCTGTTTTCAGAGGTACTTCTAGGGACCTGTAAATTTTCAGTTCTTCCAAGGTGCTATGATAAGGGGCAAGGTGTTTCCTCTCCATGACCACAACAAGCTCCACCACACCAGTGCTCCTCCTCACCCCAGGACCGCCCCTCAGAACTGTGACCCAGATCCAAGCCCAGGTAAAGCAAGAGATTCCTGCCTCAGCACTGACAAAGAGATCCCTGCAGTCCCCCTCTGATCAGCCACTCGATTTCCCCTCAATCTGTGGTCTGGGAAGATCAGGAAAAAGCCGCAGCCCCAGGCCGTGGTCGAGACTTGTGGCTGAGACCTAGCTCCTCTCTCACCGCAGTCACAGACTTTTCCCACTGACCTTCTAAGTTGTCTTTGGCATTCAGGGGTTGAGAAGTCTGGAAACTGTCACAGTTGCCCGCGATTCAGTCCTCTGAGGCCTGCTCCAGGCTGTGGCCTGTGCACCCACACTGACCTGAGCTCCTCTCCCCGCCCGGCGCGATATACCTTTCCGATCAACCATCCATGCTGTCTTTGGCTGGAAATTTGTTTCACTCTGTCTTTTTGTAGGTTCTACTGCTTTAGAATTTGTTTAGAGCCATTTTTTTAGGTATTTGGAGGGCTTTGGGAGAGAGTTCAAATCACTGCTTTCCCTCTGCCATCTTGGCTCCGCCCCCCGAGATTTTTTTTTCAAGAAAGGTTTTTGAAACCAGAAAGGTAAAGTGTCTTTTTCAAAGGCATACATGTAATGAGTAGCAGAACTAGAACTCAAAGCCAGGTCCTTTGATTCTAAACTCTTGCCACTATTCTTCTTCTCCTCACTTCCTTCTCTTTCTACTGGGTATGTTATGTCTCACCCATTGGCATTCTACATGATGTCAGGCAAGGTCCCTTCCCACTCTCTTCTTCATTTAACCCATAAGTTTAAAAAAAAGATACATTTTCTACCTACCTGTTTTTAATCAAAACTGTTACTGATATAAACAGATTGATGTGGTTCTAAGTCTGTTAGAAGAAAGGTGCTTTATTTAAAAAAAAAAAACCTTTCCTGTGGCACTTGGCTCAAGATTGCTGCTTTGAAAATACCTTTTGGTATGTTAGTAACTAAATCCCCTTGAATAGGGTCCAAGGACTTTATACTGAATTCCACTTGATGGTCAATAGTATTAATGTGAAATTCCAAGGCAGAAGGCACTGCAATTAGTTTCTTTAACAAAAAAAAAAAAGTGTGTGTGTGTGTGTATATATATATGTATATATATATGTCATGGATTGACATTAGGATTAGAACCAGGTATGGGGAATACGCGGCCTCAAGGCCATGTGGCTTCAAGGCCGCAGGTTTCCCATCCCTGGATAAACTCTCTATTGCCAGTGATAGCAACAGACTTTTGGAGAAAGTTGTTCTGGTTGAAGGAGAATGACAAGGTCATGGAGAGGCAGACAAAAGGAATCAAAAAAAAATTTAGGAGATTCCGATGCAACTCATTCCAAAACTGCTCCCAGTTTTCCCTTCCTTCCCCTCCTGCTGAGCACTGGGAACTGGAATTTCATCCACAGGAGGAGCTGTTGCTCCCTTCATGGTCTCTGAAAATAAAGAAGCCTTAGTTTGACCTATGCTTTTAAGCCATCTGTTTCTTTCCTGAAAAGGAATCCATTTTTCCCCAAGTACAAAGGTAAAGCGTCCAATCATTCAAGGCTTATGTTAGACACATGACCACTAGCCAACATCTTTTTAACTCTATCCAACAATTCTCCAATTTTTCACCCAAAAAACTCATTGCAATCTGGTTTCTGACCTCTGCTAACCATCCTCTCCTTGTAGATATTTTCTCCTCTCTGGGTTTTCATGGCACTGTTCTCTCTAGATTCTCCTATCTTTCTTTCTGATTGTTCCTTCTTGGTCTTCTCTGATGGATCATTGCCAATGTCCTTCACCCCAATTGTGATTGTACCCCAAGGTTCTGTACTAAGCTGTCTTATATCCTCTCTCCAGAATCTCATCAGTTCCCATGAATTCAATTACCATCTCAATGCCAATAATTACCCCCAGGTCTGTATACCAGCCCTGGACTGTATTTCTATATTAACAACTGGATGCCCCAATGTCACCTCAAACTCATCATGTTGAAACACAATTGATTTCTCCTTCTTCCTAAACCCAACCTTCCTCCTAATTTGCCTGTTTCTGTCAAGGGCACCATTCTTTCCAGTCACCTTGTTTTATAACTTCAGAATTATCCTGTCACCTCTCTCCATCACTGTCTTTGTCCAATCATTCACCAAGTCTTTTCAATTTACCTCCACAACACCTCTCATATTCATCCTCTTTCTCCACACACACACACACACACACACACACACACACACAAAACTCTAATTCAGATTCTCATCTTCTTTCACAAGGACAACTTCCATTGCCTCTGAATTGATCTCCCTGCCTCTAGTCTCTCCTATTTTCAATCAATCCTCCAAACAGCTGCCAAATTGGTATTCCTAAAACACATCAGATCCGTATCACTCCTCTGTTTAGGAAAAAAAAAAGCATTCCAGCACACCCCAAAAAAAAGTTCCTTTTTGCCTCTGAGATAAAATACCAGCTCTTCTCTTTAGTATTCAAAGTCCTTCACAATTTGGCTGAAGTCTACCCTTTCAGACTTATTACATATTACTCTCCTTCAGGCATTCAACTGGCCAACTTGAGGTTACATATCCACTTCATTCCATCTTCTTTCTTTGTCTCTATGCAAAGTCTTTCCTTAGTGCCTGGAATGCACTTCCTCTTTTCTCCCTCTTAGAATCCCTAGCTTTTTTTTGTTTGTTTGTTTTCAAAGCTCATCTCCAGTGCCACGTCCTAGAAGAGACACTTCCTGTTTCGCCTCTCAACTACTCTATGCCTCCCCACCTTGTCTTTACCTTGAATTTACTCTCTCTTTATTTTCTTTTTACTTACATATGTATATATCATTTTCCCCAATAGAGCATGAGTTCCTTGAGAGCACAGACTATTTCATTTTTGCCTTTGTATCACCAGCAGGACCTAGCACAGTGCCTGGCACACAGAAGGGGCTTAATAAATGCTTGGTGAATGATGGCAGACAGTCCTCTGCAACTAATAAATGTCTTCTTAAATGGTCTAATCTGAAAAATGTGTCTGCCACTACCTAACCTGCCTTACCTTATAAAGATATAATCAAGCTAAGTTAGGCTGTGTCTATAGAACTCTTCTAAGTTTCTAATTTTTATTTTATATTACTCCTTTTTATGCACAACATTCCTGCAAGCTGACCTAGCTTGCTGCTTCCAAACTTGGCATTCCTCATCTACCCGAGTATGTGGAATGTTCAACCCTCCTCACCTCCAGCTCTTAGAATCCTTAGCTCCCAGAGGCACTAACTTCTACAGCTGAGCTTTCCAAAACTGTAGAGCATACCTTCCTTGGGGAGGCCAATTTGGGGTGGGGGTTGGAGGAGGAGTATGAGATACCCTGGGGTGGGGAGGTTCGAGGGAAGTTTAGCAATGGCCAAAATCATTGGTGACCAAATCATTTTTTGGAACAACTCCCACATAAATCCTTCTGCTTCTTTCAATGAAAACAAAGTTCAAATCAAAGTCAACAAAAGCAAGACTAACTTGGCAAATTCATTCCAACAAACAGTAAATCACAGCCCAGCAATTCCATAATATGGTATGTGCGAATGGAGGCAAACTTGACTCTGTGCCTGTTGAATCTCAACTCGGGCACAATCTGACCTTCTCTGTCAGCTGGTGCAGGCTCAGGACACAGATGACCTGTGTTTCCTAGCTGCTTGACAAACTTAAACATCAAATGTGTAAACCAAAAGTTAAACAGTCTCTGTGTGGAAGCTAAAATTTCCATCATATCTATTTTAAGTAAATATTTTCTCAACGTCACTCTCTCTGCTGATTTCAAAAACAACATCACTGTAACCTTTTAAAAATTGAAATAACTTGAGAATGCCTATACCAATTTGAAATTTTCAAAAATTACATTTAAACAGATTAATTTAATTTAAAATTAAATGTAGTTGCACTAAAATTTAATTGTCTACTTTTAATTGAAATAGTATCTCTTTATAATGGATAAATACATAATTAGTTTGAAAATAAAGTTCAACGGAGCAGTTGAAATAAGCATAAGTAAATACAACAGAAACAATCTTAGTAGCAAAAAGTCAGCGAATAGTAGTCAGTCCGGTCAGTCAACTGTTGTTATTGTTCAGTCATTTTTCAGTCATGCATGACTCTTTGTGACTCCATTTGGAATTTTTTTGGCAAAGACACTGGAGTGGTTTGCCATTTCCTTCTCCAGCTCATTTGACAGATGAGGAACCCAGGCAAACAGGGTTAAGTAACTTGCCCAGGTTCACACAGCTAGTTAGTGTCTGAGACTGGATTTGAACTCAGGAAGATGAGTCTTTCTGACTCCAGGCCTGGCACTCTATCCATTGCTTACTTGCCCGCTGTGTGCCAGGCACTGTGCTAAGAGCTAGAGCTACAAAGAAAGGTAAAACGTAGTCTCTGCTCTCAAGGGGCTCACCATCTAATGGAGGTGACCACATCTAAACAACAATACACAAACAGGATATGTACAAGATAAATTGGAGGGTAGGCTTGGAGGAAAGGGATTAAAATTAAGGAAGACTAAGGAAAGTTTCTTGTAGAAGGGGGAGGAAGCAAATCTAAACAATACAATCCATTATATCTGTCACTGGGATTAACGAGTACTGTAATCGATAGAGGGGAAAGATATCTTTGTTCGCTTTGTATAAATGCTTAAGTTGCAGATCACAGGAAATCTAATAAGGTGAATACAGTAGGAATAAGAATTGTTCCTATGTCTAATTTCCTAAATTAATTGAAAAGCTGATTTTTTTTTCTCTTTAGCTCTACAAGTAGATGAAACAATGCACATGATTAAAGGTAGCTGAACTTTCTTTTATGTGTTGTCTCACTCAATTAGAATGTAAGCTCCTTGAAAGGAGAAACTGCATTTTTCTATTTATATTCCCAGCCTCAGAGCTTAACACAATGCTTGATACATCATATGCATTAAATAAATTATCTTCATTCCTTCCTTCCTTTATTCATTCACACTGCATGCTTCCCAATCTCTTATCTTGAGAAAAACGAGCAAGGAGCTATACATAGTTTTTCAAGTTGTTACAAAAATAATCGATTCTATAAAAAAAAGAAAGAGACAGTCTGCTAAAAAGAAGGCTCTTTGGAAAATTGTATGGTCATAGGGAGCAGAACATACGGAGCTTCTAAATAATTATGAAATGTACTGGCTTTCTTTGGACAGAATATTTAAAAGGTTGTTGGAACTAAAAGAAGAAAATGCCATTTTTCTGAGTGATAAAAATAAAGATAAGGTGAATTCATTTTATAACATATTTTTCTTCCTGAAACTTGCATGGCTGGTGAATATTTGTGAAAAACCAAATTCTCTAAATAAACAGAACTAGGTTCTCAAATTCTACTCTGATCCAGAAGGGATAAAGTGATTTCATTTATGAAAAAGTTAGAGCTATGGATAGTCAATTTTTAAAATAATTGTATGCTACCTAATTTTAAAAATATGTGCTTTATAAATGAAACAAAATAAGTAAAGACCTGTTTATTTACCACTTGACCAGTCTATCAAAGTAATTTTTATTTTATTTTAAAGATCTAGATATTTCAAAACACGAGTGAATAAAGAACACATTTGCTATAGATATGATATGTTTAGTCAAACTCTATCTGAATAAGAATAACTAATAGATTTGTCTTGTGATAGTCTGTTAAAACAAGAATTTGATCCTGAAATTTTTATTATATTTTGACTAATGGAAGTGTCTGAGAAAGGATTCAAAGCCTGGCATGGTTCTTGTCCTTAGGAAGTTTACAATCTAATAGGAAACTATGAAACTGACACAGTCGACGACTTGGATAAAGGCATGGATAGCATAATTATCAAATTTACATATGACAAAGCTGAGAGAAATAGCTAACCTATTGGATGACTGTCTCAATACATGTTTAGCAAGGATCATGATACCAATAGCTCAGTATGAAGAAACATGGAGCACACAAGACAATACAGCAAGTCTGATTATTGAGAGGAAACATGCTTACAATAAACAAGGGCAGTCAATAACATAGAAATATGTTTTACATGATTGCACATGTATAACTTATATCACATTGCTTGCCATCTTGTGGAGGGAGGAGGGAAGGAAGGGGAGAGGAGGGGAAAAATTTAGAGCTCAAAGTGTTATAAAAAATGAATGTTGAAAATTGTCTTTACATGTAATTGGAAAAAAATCAAATACTATTTTAAAAATTTTTTCAAAAGAAATAATAGTAACAAAAAAAAGGAGGAGGAGGAGGAGGAGGGTAGTCAAGAACGATGGAAACAGATTAGATCACCTGAGACCCTGGTGGACTCGGACATCAAACCAGTAAAAATCAGGTGGGTTTTTATAAGGTCCTCAGTTGGGTCAAGCACGGGGTGGGGGAGGGAAGATCTTGGACCTGGGGACTGGTGCAGATTCATGCTAGAGAGGGCACAGGGGTGTCTCGTGGGGAATTGGCAGCTTGTTGATATTCAATCTCTCTGCCACTCATGTTACTGCTTGTCTTATTTTGACAGGGTGACTCAGGGAATGTGAGTTTCCCCAGACTTCCTCTTGTTTAGAGGGTTGGGGAGGTTACTGAGGTCCTTACAATGACAGAATTAGGATATAAAAGAACCTTTACAGGCCAGGACATTTCTACTGAACTTAATAAGCTGAAATTTAATAGAGATAAACATAACCTCACCAAGTTCAAAGAATCAACTTCGTAAATATGATAGGGGCACATAGCTAGTTATAAGTTTGTCTGGAAAAAATCTGGGTGGTTTTAGGACACAGCAAGTTCAAAAGGAGCCAATAATTGACATGACAGTCAAAAAAAATTATTTTAACCCAAATTAAGAGAGGGCTAGCCACTAGAACTTGGGAGATAAAAAGTCACAGTCATTCTCCAACTGGAATATTATACTATTCAGTTCAGTATGCCATAGCTTAAGAAGGATCCTGATAAGCTGAAAACTACCCAGAGGAGGGCAATCAAATTGCTGAAGACCCTCAAGCTATTCGATTAAGGACCTGGGGAACGTTTCATATGGAAAAGAGAAAACTAGAGAGAGGAAGAACCATAAGAACTGCCTTCTGGTAGTTGAAAGACTATCATGTGGAAGCATTATTAAGAATCTCCTAGAGTTCTCTTTGGCCCCATAGAGCAGAACTAGGAATAATGAATAGAAGTTACAAAGAAGCAACTTTAGGCTTGGTATCAGGTGAAAATGTTGGTGCAGTGGATAGAGCACCGGGCATAGAATCAGAAAGACCTGAGTTCAAATCCAGCCTCAGACACTAGCTGTATGCCTCTGGGCAAGTCACTTAACCTTTAATGCCTCAGTTTTTCATCTGTAAAATGGGGATATACTAGAGAAAGAAAGAGCAAACCACTCCAGTATTTTTGCCAAGAAAATGTAGAGTTGGACACACCTGAACAACAATAATAAAGTAAAATGAGCTGCCTCACTCAAGTCTTTAGCCAAGGCACTTCTCAATATGAAGTAAAAAGGATTCTTTTTCAGATAAGGATTGAGCCACCAAAGGCTCTTCAAACTCTCAATATTTTTATTCTGAAAATCTGAACTCTGCCCTATCTCCCTTTCCTCCTCATTCCAATTTTCAATGTTCTTCCCCCTTCAAACTGCTTGGTATTTATTTATCTCTGAGCACAGAGTATCCTCTGGTAAGCTCCCTAAGGACCAGGAGGGTCATTTTTAGTCTTTGTATTCTCATTGCCAAGCAAAGAGTTTTATTATACAGGTACTTAATAAATGTTTGTTGAACTGAATTAACAAAATTCATGATGTACGCATCAATTAATGTATAAGCAAAACTCCCAAGAGATCCTGGCAGGAAGGCACAATCACCTGACAGGCAAGTAGCAGGGCTGAGACTGGAGTTCATCCCTTTGCAACACAAGAGTTTAAAAAATCCACCGTCTGAGTAGTCTTTAAAGTGGAGGACCAGAAACTTCTGACAAAGAAAGAGTTTAAAAAAACACAAACTAGACTGCTCCTGGAGGGAGGTATTTTGGCTTTCAAATCACACAGATTATATATACTCTCCCCTCCTCTAACCCTGGGGCTTCTTGGAGAAAAGAGAAAGAAAAGATCTTCCCAAGCAAACAAACTGGCAAATTTAACAAGGAGGGGAGTATACCTAGACACCATTCACCACCTCCATTTGTTTCCAGTGAACACAATGAAGTGTTGTAACGTCAGATCAGGCTGTCTTAGGAGGCACTGAGGCAGGAAACTGGAAACACAACTAAAGGAACTGGCTGCTCAGAGTTCTAATTTGTCAGGGCCTATTGTGTGGACCTCACTGGTTTGTACTAAGGCAGGACATTGACTGTAGAACCTCAATGGATCCTCCTTGGAAGAATGTAGGCTCTAAGTGGACTTTTTAGGAGAGACAAAATCTGGCCAGTAGATACTTATTTTAATTGGCTTAGGGTGCTAGGCTAGAGCAGAGAAAGAAAGTCGGCTCAGGAAAGCAATACTTGATACCTCACCTTGAATCTGAAGGTTATCCAGCCAATGTATAGAAGCCAGCAGCCTCCAGAGAGATTGCCAATGCAAACAGATCAAAATGCCTGAAATGGACCCCTATTCTTGGGAAACCACAGCTGGCATCTTCTAACTATTGAATTTTGTTCCAGAAAGTGTATGTTATGCATAAGGGGCATGTTTAACTTCAGTCTTCCCTCCAGGTACAAAGGCATACTTGGCAGAATGAGCAGTTTCAGGAGAGCCCAAACCCAGAGAACCTGAAAAATTAGACGGCTTAACTTCTGACCATAAAACAATGGTTAGCACTTGCACCAGAGCTGGTGAAATATTTACTTACCTTAAAAACAGCCACAGACTTAGTAATGCAGAAAAAAAAGGGCAGAAAGATGGACCCCTCTCTGGGGATTTTGCTAATGAAAGAAGATTTGCTGTTACCAGAAGTGGTAACCAACACTTGGCCTACCCAGCCAACATTCCTCAGTGTTAAATCTGCAGTATCAACTCTCAGCTAACCCAACTACTCCCTCTCACTGGCTCCCTCCTCTTGCATGGTCTGGAGGAGAGTTTAAAATCTAAAGCCTTACTGGCTTTAGTGAGTTCCTATCCCCAAGTCAACTACATCCCAGGATGATAAAGATTACAATAATAAAGCCCTTAAAGTGCATTATTATCACATTTGATAATGAGAGGCTAAAAGAATTAGTGGATGTGGTTGCTAAGAAGCAATCAGAGGTCTGTGAAAAACCATTAAGAGTAGGACAGCTGGCTGAGAGGACTAGAGAGAGGCAAATGTCCCAAGTGTCCAAAAAGGGAAAAAAGATAGATCTATTTGAACTACTAGTCTGAGAGATTGACATGGATTTGTGGCAAAATTCTAGAACTTATTGTTAAAGCAATGGTTTATCAGCATTTAAAAAGGAAGTAGTGACTGCTATGAGTCATTAGGAGTTCATGGGATTATAGCTCTACGGCTTATAGGCCACCCAATTGATTCTTTCACTTTACAGATGAACAGCCTGAGTCATACAGAGGTTAAGTGACTGGTCAATTGCCACATAGGTAATAAAAGACTGGATTTGAGCCTGGATTTGAACTCAGGTTCTGTGACTCCAATTCAGTGCTCTTTCCACTGGGTTCATCAACAATAAATCACATCAAAATTAACCTCATTTCCCCTCCCCGCTTTTTAAAAAAATAAAATGAAAAGTTTACATTAACTTTCATGAACTTTGTTTCCTTTTCTTGACAAGGTTCCTAAACAAATTCAAGGGAATACCATAGACCTAATATACCTGGATTTCAGCACTGTGTTTTGTCTGTGTCTTTCATTATCATCATAGCCTTGTGGATAAGATAGTAGTATACATATGCTGCTAAAGGAAAGCAAAGTTGAATGATCATACCTAAAGAGTGGTGATTAATGTACCAATATCAAGCTGGAATGAGGTCTGTAGGACTCCATGCTCGGCTCAGTTCTATTCAATATTTTAATCAGCAACTTGGATGGATGCAGATATTGCATGCTTATCAAACTTAAAGGTAACACAAAGGTGAAGAAGAACAGTTACCATATCAGATGACCACAAGGGGATGTAAAAAGAACTGAACACACTAAAGTGAATGGATGAATGTAATAGAATAAGAATTAATAGGAATGGATGTAAAGCCCTACAGTTAGGTTAAAAAAAAAAAGCAATAGATGTAAAGATACTTCAGAACACTTAGTTTTTTGCTTGATGAATGCAATTATCATGAATGTAGCATTGCATGTTATCCATGCTTATGTCTCATCTCCCTATTAGACTATAAGCTCTATCAGGGCAGGGACCTGTGTCTTGTCCAGATATTGAATGTCCTCAACCAGGGTAGTTGGTTGAATTAAATTAAATTCTTTTCTTTTTTTTTCAGTCCTAGATTCAGAAGACTTTTGTTTTCATTTGTTATTATTTGTCTCCCTTACCTACTTCAACAGACTTTCACAATAGGTTATGATTTCCATGTTTACAAACTGTTTTATACTGATTATATTTTAGGTCATCTGCTTCCAATGGTGACATTTAGGGAGATATTGTACTCTTCATAGTTAAATATTTCCAAATCACATTTTAGAATGGATTACTTCTGGGAGTGAACAGCCAATACTATTTGTAATGTGAATCCTTCTTAGTGTCAGACACTGAAAGTTGTTCTCTGATTTTGCATCTTGTCTTCCTTGTGAAATTTTGTTTCAATTATTTTTTGACTTAAATCTGAAAGTAGGAACATTTGAATTACACTTATGCACTCAATGGCCACAAGTCATACAGTTTCTTGGGTCAGGGGACAGGTTAATGTACCGGTCTTGGTTGAGACCTATGGTTAGGTCCTATCTGAGGCTACAATTGAAGATGATTTTCGTCAGAGAGTGCCTAAAAAAGAGCACTACTGGACTGTATTTAGGTCATATTTAAGCCATATAATTTTACAGGAAAAATCTACCCTAGTAATTTAGGCAAAAGTGTGAGTTTTGGATTGAATTAGAGGAATTTCTCACTTCATTTTACTGGAGAAAAGCAAAATTTACATTGTCTTTTTCCCCAGAATTGATTATAGAAACTCAGAGTACCACTATTCCAGCAGGTATTCCTTGGTAGGAATTCCTACCCATGATGGTAATTATCCAGCCTGGGCTTTTGAAGACCTCCAGTGATAGGGAATCCTCTATCCTTTGAAAGAATCCATTCCACTTTTGGACAGCTCTAATTTTGGTATTTCCTTATATGGAGCTCAAATCTGTCTCCTTAAAAAACCTATCCATTACTCCTATTTCTCTCCTCTGGAATCAGGTAAAAACAAGTCTAAACCTTCCTCCTCATGGGTGACAGCCCTTAAGTTACTCCAAGGGTGACTATTGTGTTTCCACTTAACTCTTCTCCAAGTTAAACATCTCTTAGGTCTTCTGATTCTCATATAGTGTGGATTCTACTCCCCTCACTCTCCTTGTCACTGCCCTCCTAATGTGCTCCAGTTGGTCAATGTACTTCCTAAAATGTGGCACTGGGAAATTAACTTAATACTGCATGTGGCCATTGAGTGCATAAGTGTAATTCAAATGTTCCTACTTTCAGATTTAAGTCAAAAAATAATTGAAACAAAATTTCACAAGGAAGACAAGATGCAAAATCAGAGAACAACTTTCAGTGTCTGACACTAAGAAGGATTCACATTACAAATAGTATTGGCTGTTCACTCCCAGAAGTAATCCATTCTAAAATGTGATTTGGAAATATTTAACTATGAAGAGTACAATATCTCCCTAAATGTCACCATTGGAAGCAGATGACCTAAAATATAATCAGTATAAAACAGTTTGTAAACATGGAAATCATAACCTATTGTGAAAGTCTGTTGAAGTAGGTAAGGGAGACAAATAATAACAAATGAAAACAAAAGTCTTCTGAATCTAGGACTGAAAAAAAAAGAAAAGAATTTAATTTAATTCAACCAACTACCCTGGTTGAGGACATTCAATATCTGGACAAGACACAGGTCCCTGCCCTGATAGAGCTTATAGTCTAATAGGGAGATGAGACATAAGCATGGATAACATGCAATGCTACATTCATGATAATTGCATTCATCAAGCAAAAAACTAAGTGTTCTGAAGTATCTTTACATCTCCACAAAGGGATGAGAGGAGGAACAGGAATAAAAACAGACAGGCAAGACAACACAGATTGTCCTGGAGAGTAGGAAGGAATAATGCAAATTTGGCTGGAAGGTAAAGTGCACAAGGCCAAGTAATAGGAAATGAGGCCGAAAAGACAGTGGCAGAAAATTGTGGAGGGCCTTGAATGCCAGGCAAAGGTGGATGGATTTTAGTTGAGAGGCAATAGAGAGTGACTGAAGACTTTTGATAAAAGGGGTAATGTGCATTATCTATATGCATAAGGAACACTGGTCTGATAGTGAATTAACTGATGTATTAGAAAGGGAGAGAAGGGAGGCAGGAAGACAGTCCAGGATGGTGACTTGATGAATTAGAATTTGCTAGTGGGCCTCTAGCACTGTCCAAGGGCAAAAGTGCTTGGAGTTTATACAACCATTTTCAGTTTTTTAAAATAAAATTCCTGAACAGGAGTGAAGTGATAAATCAGACTCTATGCTTGCTTGGGATAAAATGTCCTTTTAACCACACTCATTTCTCCCCTCCTCCATTTCTACGCTCACCAAGCAACTTTCTGATTTACAATTTTCAATGTGCCTCCTAAAATGTCTTGGTTGTAAGGCTAAGCCTAGCTCCTATAATAAATTTTTAAATGGTCATTCTAGTTTATAACTCAGTTTCTTATGTTCCTGATTAGAATAAATCACTTTTCTAGAGTCTGATCCCACCCTGAATAAATTGATAAAAATCAAGTTTCCAAATTTGAATTTTTCATATCTATCCCTCTCTCTCCTTCACTCCTCCTGCTATAACCCTAGCCTAGGCTCTCACTCACCATCTTATCTTGGACCGCAGGAACAGTTTAACTGTCCCTAACCTCCCCCTCCAAACTATACTATTCACAACTACCTGATTGATCTTGCCAAAACAATGTTTTCATTATAAACTCATCTTTTCTAAAACATCTATTGACTCTCTACAGGATAAAATATCTACACTCAGTCTGATCTCATAACTACCCATTCTATTTGTCCAACCTATTGTTGGTGCAGTGGATAGAGAACCAGGCCTAAGTCAGAAAGTCGTTGTTTGCTCAGTCATTTTTCAATTGTGTCTGCCTCTTCATGACCCTATTTGGGGTTTTCCTGGCAAACATACTGGAATGGTTTGCCATTTCCTTCTCCAGCTCATTTTACAGATGAGGAAATTGAGGCAAAAAGGGTTAAGTGACTTGCTCAGGGTCACACAGCTAGTAAGTGTCTGAGGCCAGATTTAAACTCAGGAAGATAAGTCTTCTTACTTTAGGCTGGGCACTCTATCCAAGGTGACACCTAGCTGCTCTCTAGTCTGAAAGACATGAGTTCAAATTTGACCCTAGACATTTAGTTGCTGTGTGATGCTGGGCAAGTCACTTAACCTCTGTCTCCATTTCCTCAACTGTAAAATGGGGATAAAACAGCACCTACCTCAAAGGATTGTTGTGGGAATAAAATTAGGTAATATGTAAAGCACTTAGCACTTATGGTGCTGACATACAGTGGGTGTTTAATAAATGTATACCTCCTTCTCTGCCCGCTCATTAGCTGCTATGCAATACTCTGGTTCCACCCCAAGGTGATCTCATTCTGTCTTGAACTGTCCATGGTTCCCAGTTTCTTCATTCTTGCTTCTTTCTTCCTGTTCCAAGGAATATCCTTCTTTCTTCCCTGCCAAATACATGCCCAAAGTCTACTCATCTTCCAGGTCTCACCTTCAGTTGCTCTAGACTTCCTCCAGGCAGTGCTCACCTAATGCTCTAAGCCACAATGAATTCTCCCTTCTCTGAACACTTAGGGCACTTTTTGTCTGTAATCATTAATTTTGGTGGCCCTTAAGCTCACAGCACCTTTTACTGTTAGTGTACTGTCTCATGTGTATGTGTGTGTGTGTGTGTGTGTGTGTGTGTGTGTCTTGGGTCTCTAAACTGGGCACTTCTGAAGGGCAAGGACAATGTTTTACATTCCCTAAACTTGGAATCCCTGAAAATACCTAGGACAGCGCTATGTGCATAACTGGTACTCCATAAGTACATGCTGAATGAAAGCCTTCAGAGAATTTCCATTTTAAGGAGCGCCCGTCTTCATTCTTCTACTTCCAGAAGTCTTTCTCCACCACTCCCAAGCAGGTGCCTAATTTTAAGTTCTTTTCATTCTGACCTTTAAAAACACCAAATAAATCTCTATTATGCAAAACTTGATTTTTCTTTAAATACACAATTTAACCTGTAACATTCAAAGCTGTCCTTCCTGTCTATGTTTCCTTCTGGACTTTATATAGTTCTCTTCTGAACATTTTAAAAAATATTTCAATGACCCCTCCTTTCTTTCTTTTTCTTGAAATGGGGGGTAGAGGCAATCCTATTGCTACCTACTCCCCCTCCACACACTCCTTTATTCTTTGCTGTAACAAGATTGAGCTGCTATAATTGTTTTTGCATACATAGGTTCTTTTCCTCTTTTTTTTAAAAAAATCTCTTTGCGGTATAAACCTAGTACCTAGGACATTGACTTTTGGGGCATAATTCCAAATTGCTTTCTACAATGGTTGGAACAATTCATCCCCTCCAACAATTGCTATTTTTTCCACTTCTAGTCATTTTTGCCAATCTGGTGAGTGTGAGGTGAACCTCAGAGTTAGTCTCTAATTGTTAGTTATTTGAAACATTTGTGTATGGTTGTTGAGAGCTTGAATTTCTTCCTTTGAGAAATCTCTGTTCATGTCTTATGACCATTTAGCTAATGGGGGATTGGCTCTTGTTCTTGTTCTAATATATTTTAATACGTTCTTGCCTGATCCCCTCAACTGCTAGTGTCCTCCTCCCAAAACTACCTTGTATTTATCTTCTTTGTGTATCATGTTTATTAATTTTGTACTCTGTGCATATATATGTATGGGTGCATATCTGTGTTTGTATATATATATACATATATACACACACAATACATACATATTTTAATGTACTTAATATCTCCCCCATTAGAATATAAGTTCATTGTGAGGAGAAATTTCATTCTTATATTCCCAGTGACTGGTACATAGTAGGTGCTTAATAAATCCTTATGGCTTGATATATCTTAAATAGAAGACTCATCAGAGAAACTGACTAGAATGATTTTTTCCCCAATTAACTGTGTGCTTCCTTATTTTAACTTCATTAGTTTTATTTGAACAAACTTTTCTTAATTTTATATAATCAAATTGTCTATTTTATCTTCTGTGATCCTCTCTCTCCCTTATTTGGTCATGACACTCTTCCTATATCCATATTTTGAAAGGAACTTTCTTCCATTCTCCTTTTTTTGGGGGGGGGAGGGTGGGTGACTAGGCGATGGGGTTAAGTGACTTGCCCAGGGTCACACAGCTAGTAAGTATCAAGTGTTTGGTGTGAGGCCAGATTTGAACTCAGGTCCTTCTGACTCCAGGGTTGGTGCTCTATCCACTGAACCACCTAGCTGTCCCTTCCATTCTCTTTTTTTGAAAAAACAAATGACTTCTTACATCTCATTCGGATATCCATTTGGAGCATATCATGGTATTTGGTATGAGATGCTAGTCTCAACCTAATTTCTGATAGACAACTGAAAGTCCTTACCCCACTGGGTTTATTAAACACTAAGTTACTATACCTACTTGCTTCTGCATATTATATATCTAATCTTTTCCAGTGATTGACTTCTTTCTGTTTTAACTACTACCAAATATTTTTTTATCCTTTTTTTTTTTTAAAGGCAATTGAGGTTAAATGACTTGCCCAGGGTCACACAGCTAGTAAGTATCAAGTGTTTGGTCTGAGGACGGATTTGAACTTAGGTCCTTCTGACTTCAGGGCCAGTGCTCTATCCACTGCACCACCTAGCTGCCCCCCAAATAGTTTTTATGATGCTAGTTTGTAATATAGTTTGAGAGCTGATACAACCAGACCCCTTTATTGCCCACTTTTTCCCCATTATTTCCCATGAGAGTCTTGACTTGTTTTGTACCACCAGATTTTTATTTCTCTACCTCCATAATGTAATCCTCTCATAGTTTGATTGTTAAAGTACTGAACAATTAAATTAATTTAGATATTAATACTGTTTTAATTAGGGGCAGCTGAGTGGCACAGTGAATAGCATAACAGGCTTGGAATCAGAAGAATCATCTTCCTGAGTTCAAATCTAGCTACTAGCTGTATGACCCTGGGCAAGTCACTTAACCTGCTTTCTTCAGTTCCTCATCTGTAGAAGGAGCTGCAGAAGGAAATGGCAAACCACTCTAGTATCTTTGCCAAGAGAACCACCCAAATAGGGTCATGAAAAGTCAGATGACTGAACAACAACAGCAAAATACCATTTTAATTATATTGGCATAGGCTAACCTGATTAATATTTCTCCGATTATTTAGGTATGTATTTCTGTTAAGGGTTTTTTTTTTTGATCATTGTATTCATATGTTCCTATGTAGATTCTAGTAGAGAGACTCTCAAATACTTTATATATGTAGTTATTTTGCATGGCATTTCTTCTTTCTACCTCTTCCTTCTGGGTTTTGTTGGTAATATGCTGATGATTTGTGTGGGTTTGTTTTATATCTTGCTACAATGCTCAAGTTACTGTTTCAATTAAGTTTTAGTTGACTCTCTAGGATTCTCTGTATAGAACTAATCATCTGCAAACAAAAGCAGTAATTCAGTACAGAGATGAGAAGTAATATGGCAGAGTGGAGAGAAACCAGAGCTCAGAGTCAGGATTCAAATCCTGCCTCTGACATATATTGACTGAGAGAGACCCTGGGCAGTCACAACCTCTCAGTATCCCAGATGACCCTCTAAGATTGGAAGTTGCAGAGAAGTTGCTGGTAGTATATTCACCCATTCCCCAGAATATTCTTCCTCCTAACCGGATGCAGGGACCAGCATTCCAAGAACAATGAGACAGAAGAGCCCAGGAGGGTCCTAAGGAAGGAACTTCATTGCTGAAAGGACTTCCTCCCCGAAGAGATCCTTACCCCAATGAAATCACAAGTCTGTGGGGCTGGGGCAAGGGGGAGCACAAGCCTTCCTATTTTAGCCTTATTAAATTTCATCTTGCTAGTTTCAGTCAATCGGTCTGCCTTGTCAAAATGTTTTTGAATTCCTGATTCTGTCGTCCAATTTGTCCAACACAGATCAAGCCAGAAGGTACAGAAAGACTAGGGCACCCACTTAAAAGCCGCCGGCTGCAAAGGCCAGTCTGCTTGGGCATGGCTGAGACTCATAAATGATGTTCCCATTACATAAACACCCTGGGAATCAAAACGTAAGTCTCTGTTATCCTACAATGTATAGATTAAAAAAAAAAAGAAAAAGGTAATACAAAACTCCAAAGCACCCTTCAAAGACCGTTCCTTTTTATTTAGGAAATGTGAAAATATAGACTCCTGACAACCCCCAATCCAGGGTTAAGTCAACACTCAGTGAATAATATGGCTCCCAATCCTGTGAAACATACTAGGACATACATTAGGCACATCAGGGAAGGATGAACAGATAGGAAAGAATGAGAAAATCTAGTTCACTACTCTGAAGACCTAGTTCACTACTCTGAAGACCTAGTTCACTACTCTGAAGGCCTTTCCCATTTACCTGGAGAGACAATACAATCACAATACAAGCACAGCTAATTTTTTTAAAAATACAATTAAAATATAAACTGGGCATAGAAATAAAGTATGGGGCAGCTAGGTGGCACTTACTAGCTGTGTGACCCTGGGCAAGTCACTTAACCCCAATTGCCTCACCAAAAAGTTAAAAAAATAAAAAAAAACTTTAAAAAATTTAAAAAAGAAATAAAGCATAAAACTGAGTACAGAAAGGTAGGTAGGGTCAGACTTAGGTTTGAGTATGGAAATTCAGATATTAATGAATAAGATGGTTTCTAAGATCCCCTAAAACTTGGATTCATTGTTGTTTAGTCATTTTTCAGTTGTGTCCAACTCTTCATGACCCCTTTTGGGGTTTTCTTGGCAAAGATACTGGAGTGGTTTGCCATTTCCTTCGTCAAGCTTATTGTACAGATGAAGAAACTGAGGCAGGCAGTGGTTAAGTGACTTGCCCAGGGTCACGCAGCTAGTAAGTGTCTGAGGCCACATTTGAACTCAGGAAGATGAGTCTTCCTGACTCCAAGCCCCACACTTTATCTACTGCGCCACCTAGCCGATTCCCTATTTCAGGATTTAGAGTCAAAGAAACTGTGTTCAAATCCCAGTTCAACCATTTACTATATGATTAGGAAAGTCAGCATTTCTCTGGCAGTATTTCTTCATCTATAAACTATACCATTCTCCCATCATCCTTACCTTTCTGGGACTGAAATTTCCATGCAAAGTTATTTATTCAACATTGATTAAGCCCCTACTACACACATAGCTTTATAATATAGTATGCTGGGGGATGGGATGGCAGAGAGAGACAAACTATATATACACAGGGGTAGCTTGACCTTAAGGAATGTAGGTTATAAGCAGGGAGATAAGGCCCATGAACAAAGCATTATAAAACAAAACAGAAGAACATGAATATGAACATGGTGTCATGGAATCCCACGGGAAGAGAAAGGACTCCTTCCAGGGAAATCTAGGAAAGCCTTTGTAAAGGAGGTAACATTTTGGCAGTCTTGAAGAATAGTTAGGATGCCAACAGGCAGAGTTAACAGTGGAAACAATGGTGGTAGATGATGGTGAGGATGCCAACAGGCAGAGATGGGAAAGGGGTGGAAGGGCAGTCCAGGTGGAGTGGACAGTGGAAGCAATAGCACTGAGATCAGAAGGCATAGGTAATGTGCACAGAATGTTTTTTAGTCAGTTCAGACTGGCTGGAGTCCAGAACACCTGAGGAGGCCAAGTAGTCCCCTCCAGGGAGGCTAGAAAGTAGGTTGAGCCTAGAAAGATAGATTAAAACCAGAATAGGGTGGGTGTAAAATACAAACTGGAGAATTAGAACCTTTTTTTTTAGATAGACAATGGGGAGTCATTGAATGTTCCTGAGTAGTGCCAGGCTCATTAAGAGCTATGCATTAGGAAAATTACTCTGTCAGGGGTTTATAAAATTGAGAGCCTGGAGACAAGGAGATCAAATTAGAGAAGTACAGCAATAATCCCTAGAAAGCACTAATGAGGAGAGTGATAAGGAGCAGGCAGACTTGGGAAAAGTTGTGATGAGAGACCAGGCAGCACTCAGCTACTAACTGGTTATGAGGTGGGCATGGGGGAGTGGCGGAGAATGTAAAGGTTGAGGGAAGAGGGGAAAATATAAGATGACTCCAAGGTTATGAGCCTGAGTGATGAGAAAAAGGGCAGTACCATTAATGAGAAAAGGACACATTTCAGAGGCCAGATGATGACTTCAGTTTGTGACAAGCTGAGATTGAGCTCCAACCATTTTACCCCACTACCCTAAATGTGCCTGTTGTTGTTGTCCAACCCATATATTTACATAGACTATACATATACTTACCTAGTGTTGACATGCCAAGCCTGTCACTCAGTGAGAGCTAACTTCCACACCACAAGGATGTGTAATTTCATTGATGTGGGCATTCCTGACACCAATGAAGATTTCTGTCAATGAGAAGGTCTACAGGAGTTGCAATGGCCAAAAAATTTATCATCCCACAATGAACCTGGTGAGGAACCTCTAAGGCAGGCAGAACCTCAGAAACGTGGTCCACCAGTAGGCCTTTCCTTATAGCCTTTCTAGCCTTCTAAAATCTACCAGAGTTTGTGCCTTAGGAACCTAGGATCAGCTTGTTGCATTGTAACTTAATTTCAGGGGGGCCATTAAGGAAGAACAATAGGGATTCACCACTTCTTTTGTATCATGGACCCCTTTGGCAATCAGCTTTGGTGAAGCCTATGGACTCCCTTCTTAGAATCACATTCTCAAATGCATAAAGTGGAGGGCTACTTCCAGCAGCCAAGATGGTGGAGTGAGCAATAAATCACTATAACTCTCCCACACTCACCTCCAAACAAGAATAAAATAGAGCCACAAAGCAAATCCTGGAACAGCAGAACCAGCAAAAAGATGGCATGAAACAATCTTTTAGCCCAATAAATTTAAAGGATCAGCAAGAAAGGTCCATCTCACTGGAGTGAAAGGGGAGCACAGTCCAAAATGGAAGCATCCCAACAAGTCAGCAGCAACACCCCCTCCCCCAAGCAAATCAGTGGGAGATCCTGAGCCCCAGGGTGGTGGTGCAGGCAAATGCCAACACTAGGACATCCCACATGCCTTAGGATAGCCAAGGGTACTGGCAGACTCCAGCTCACAGAACCACCACATGCTTCAGCAAAGCCCTGGGCGAACAGGTAGCTGCCAGCCAGCACTGGCCCACCATGCTTCAGCATTGCCCTGGGCAAACAGGCAACCCCCAGAGGCCAGACCACCACTTGCTTCAGTGTAGCCACAGAGAAATTGAGAAACACCCTACCTGACTTCACCACATACCAGACACCACCACTAGGACCCCAACTCAGCACCAGGTAAGCTCTCAGACCCCTACAGCCTCCAGCAGCACAAGCCAGCTCCACCCCACCCCCAGTACAGCACCAGACACAAGGTCCCCTGTGGTCCTCAGGGCAACATCAGCACAGGTAAACAGCCAGGGCCTGCAGCCACTAGCACAAGAAGTCAGAGGTAGTGCCCCTTCCACACTGGGAGCAGAGCTCAAATTTAAAAGAAAAGAAAAAAAGGGGGGAAAAAAGGATGAGCAAAAAACAACAAAAAAGATATAGAAAATTATTATGGTGACAGGGAAGACCAAGACACAAACTCAGAAGAGAATAACAACGTCAAAACACTAATGGGCTAAATTCCCAAGAAAAACAGGAAGTGGTCTCAAGCCCAGAAAGAACTCATGGAAGATCTCAAAAAGAGCTTAAAAATCATATATAAGAGGTAGAAGAAAAATTGGGGGAAAAAATGAGAGTGATGCAAGAGAATTATTAAAAAAGAGTCATCAATTTTGGAAACTGCTTAAAAAGAATTGGCCAAATTGAAAAAGAGATACAAAAATCCACTGAAGAAAACAACTCTTTAGAGTATAACTGGCTAAGTGGGAAAGAAAGTACAAAAGCTAATTGAGGAAAACAACACCTTAAAAGTTAAAATTGGGCAAATGGAAGCTAATGACTCTTTGAAACATTAAGAATCAGTCAAACAAAATCAAAAGAATGAAAAAATGGAAGAAAATGTAAAATACCTCATGGGAAAAACAACTGACCTAGAAAATAGATCCAAGAGAGACAGTATCAGAATCATAGGACTATCTGAAAGCCATAATCAAAAGGAGGACCTGGACAATGTCTTTCAAGAAATTATCAAGGAAACTACCCTGATGTCATGGAACCAGAGGGCAGGGTAGTCATTGAAAGAATCCACCCATCGTTTCAGGAAAGAGATCCCAAAACAAAAACCCCAAGGAACACTATAGCCAAATTTCAGAACCATCAAGTCAAGGAAAAAAATACTGCAAGTATTCAAATGTCAGGGAGTTACAATCAGGATCACACAGGACCTGGCAGCTGCAACATTAAAGGATTGGAGGTCATGGAACATGATATTCCAGAGGGCAAAGGATCTAGAACTATAATCAAGAATCACTTTCCCAGCCAAATTAAACATAATACATCAAGGGGGAAAAAATGGTCATTCAACAAAATAGAAGGATTTCAAGCCTTCATAAGAAGACTGGAACTAAACCAAAAATTTGACATCCAAGATCAAGATTCACATAAACAGGTAAAAAGAGAAATCGAGCTAAATTGTTTACATTCCTACATGAGAAAATGATACTTGTAACTCTTAAAAACTATATCACTAGCAATACAGATAGAAGGAATATACATAAACGGAGGGTATGGGTATAATGTGAATTGGAGGGAATGACATAAAAAAAAGCAAGGGATGAAAAAGAGGAGTACAATAGGTGCAGAAGGAAGAGGTAGAATGGGGTAAATTATCTCACATGAAGAAGTGAGAAAGACATTACAGTGGAGGGAAAAATGGGAAGGCAATGGGCATCACTTGAACCTTACTCTCAGCAGTATTGGCTCAAAGAAGGAATAATAGACACAATCAGCTGAACATCCAAATCTATCTTACTCGACAAGGAAGTATGAGGGGAGAAGATTAAGTAAAGGCGAGAGGAGGACTGACAGAAGGGAGGGCAGATCAGTGGAGGTGGTAGACAGAAGCAAAACACTGGGGAGGTGGGAAAGAGTAAAAGGATAGAGAGGACAAACAGGAAGAAGAATAAGAGAGAGGGAAATACACAGGTAGTAATCATAACTGTGAATGTGAATGGGATGAACTCTCCCATAAAACTGAAGCTCACAGCAGAGTGGATCAAAAACCAGAATCCTACATATGTTGCTTAAAAGAAACACACTTGAAGCAGAGAGACACACACAGACTAAAGGCAAGGGAGGAACTGGAGCCAAATCTATTATGCTTCAGCTGAAGTTAAAAAAAAAAAGCAGTGGTAGCAATCCTGATCTTAGACAAAGTAAAGCAAAAACAGACCTAATTAAAAGGGATAAAGAAGGAAACTACATCTTGCTAAAAGGTACCATAGGCAATGAAGCAATCAAATTAGAACAGCAAGGAACAGTCTGTCAGATCTATGGGGAGGGGAAGAATTAATGACCAAACAAGACAGGGAAAGCATTACGAAATGTAGAATAGAAAATTCTGATCATATCAAATGCATAAATGAAACACATGAGGTTACAAAGGAAACCAATTGTTTTGAAATATAGGCATCAAAAATTATTATAAAAACCAAGTTCATGGAAGCCATGTTAAAAACTCCTGAAAAATATGAAACAAACAAACAAACAAAACTTAAACATGGAGTTCAAAGCTCTATGATAGAATCTGTTCAATGCTCTTCATCTATTGGCTGCCTGGACTTTAGAGGTTCCTCTCCTTGTCTGTGCTTGTCATAGTCTGTGACCTCCAAGGGGCCAGGAACTCTGATTGCCCAAGTCCAGCAGCACAGCACTAGCATCAAATGCTTTTTGAAGATGTCAGAAACACAGACCTTAGAACCAGAATCATCTGATCCAACCCCACCTATAGTCAGACTTTTAATGTACCATTTTACAGAGAAGGCAACTGAGGCCCAGAGAGAGTGAGTGACTTTCCCAAGATTAGGCAGCTGGTGCCCGCCTATCAGTGGTGAAGCGTCATCTATCAAACTTTCCTATGCCATGAGACAGCTAGGTTACATGGTAGGTAGTGTGCTAGGCTTAAAGTTAGAAAGACCTCAGTTAAAATCCAGCCTCAGACATTTAGGAGCTATGTGATCCTGGGCAAGTCACTTAACCTCTGTCTACCCCAGTTTCCTCAACTGCAAAATGGGGATAATAAGACAGCATGCATTTCCCAGGATTGTTGTGAGGATCAAATGAGATAATATGTGTAAAGTGCTTAGCATAGCACCTGGCATATGATAGGTACTTAATAAATGCAGCTTCCCTTCCCTTCCCTTGACAGAGTGATGAAACTCTAACTTTCTGAATCAAGTCAACTCTGTTTTTGGTTCCATCTGCAGTCTCCCATTCATATTATGTGCTCTTCTCTGTGTCTAATGACATATTAAAAAAAATCTAGTCATTAAGGAGAAGCATATCTGTAAAGAGCAAAACCAATTTCTAGAATATTTGAGATGTGGGCAAAAGTGAGGCAGGGAGGCAGGTGTATAAAGTGTCATTATAGACAGGCAGTGCCATTTAGCTAAAAAATCTAGAAGCACATTAAATAATATGCTACTAAAAATAATAGAGAGCCCAGAGAAATTCAATGACCTCATGCAGGGTGGCTTTGGTGAGACCTGGGGCATGAAGAAGAGTTATCCAAGATAGAAAAGAAGTTACGAGTTTAGATTTATCTCAGATTAATAAATTAGGCAGGAAGCATGAAGGTAGTAGAAGATACCTTGGTCATAGGCTCAGAACTTCCCACCGCACATTCCACTGCCCGGGGGAAACTCAAGATCAGAGATTCTATGCTACTGATCCCAAAGTGCTAGAGGGCTGGACAAGGTCATCTCCAAGGCTCCTATAAACTCTAGGTTTCTAATTCTATGACCTTCCCGATAATATTAATATAGCATAGTCCTGACCGAGGGGACCGCGTACTACTCTCAAATGGGAATAACATACCAGAGAGTTGCCATTTCTTGAGAATGAAGTTTTTAAGACATGCAAACAATTTCAAAGAGGAAAAGAGGAAATTGTAAAGGGACTGATATGGACCCACAAGAGCCACAATGAAGTAACTTCAGTTTTTTTGCTTTTTTTTTTTTAAGTCTCAGCCAGATCCTGATTAGTACAACTAATGAATCCCACGAAGTGGTCCCATCATTTGAAATTCCAACTGCCTGTCTCCATTGGACTGGAAATAATAACCATATATTACATGTAATCATAACTTTGAGGACTTAGCCCTAATCAGGGACCTCTCTGTGCCCGAAATGGAAACAAGGCTACGGAACAAAGGACAAATACAAAAGAAAGTGAATAAATGCTAAACCTCAGAATGAGCTGAGGAAAACTAATACTGAGAGCTAGTAGTTATATAGCATTTTTGCAAGAGCTTTCAATATGTTAACCTATTTGATCTTCACAACAACAGTGAGGCAGGTGTATGATTACCCCCATTTTACTGAGAAGGAAACTGAAGCACATAGAGGTTAAATGACTCACCCAAAGTTACACAGTTAGCATCTGAATTCAAATCCTCCTGACTTCAAGTCCTGTGTTCTGTCTGCTGTGCCACCTAGTTGCCAAAAAACTAAAAACAAAAAGCAGGCAGCTGCATAGGAGAACTTGGTTGTTTGGTTATAGCCCTTCATACTTGAGGAAGATGAAAATGACATCACTGTGTCAGGGTTCAAATCTGGCCTTGGACACTTACTAGCTGTGTCACCTTGGGTAAATCACTTAACCCTGTTTGCCTCAGTTTCCTCATCTGTAAAATGAGCTGGAGAAGGAAATAGCAAACCTCTCTAATATCTTTGCCAAGAAAACCCCAAATGGGGTCATGAAGAGTCTGACACGACTAAACAACTAGACAAAAATGACTAGCACAATATCTGGCCTGTAGTAAGCAATTAATGTTTTATCTATGTATGTATGTATCTATCTATCATTGAGTCAACAGTGTTGTGTGACAACCAAAAAAGCTAATATCTCTTAGTGTTGAGATTCCACATGTTGGGTTACCCTATAAGCAATGCCTGTGTACAAGTTGCTATCAAGAAAGGATTTTATGAGGTTTGCCAAGCCCTCTGAGTGTGGGCTTTCTGCCCCCCCCCAACCTTCTTTTCAGTGTGCCCTGACTTAATTTATTATGTTTTGGGGATAGTGGCTCCTATTTTGGCAAAAGCCAAAAGTCTTTCAACTCTTTAGAATTTAGGCTGCTTTTGGACCCAAGTAATTCAATTTGAGAGAGGTACAAAGCAAAGTCTACACTTTTGTTGGCCTTCTGAGTTAGATCAGATCTGGAGTATAAGATTCAGTTTTTGGTATCCCATTTTAGGAAGGTCATGGATAAACTACAATGCATCCAGGGAGGACGGTGAAGGATGGTGAAGAACTTGGATAACAAGCCATGAGAAGCCAGGGATGTAGAACCTGGAGAACAGAAGAGTTTGTGGGAATGCAAGTTGGAGAGGGGAACATGACAACTATTATCTGATAACTATTATCTTACTGTGCTGTCCCACAGAAAATGAATTAGACTTGTTCTGCTTGGCCCCAGGGGCAGGACTCAAAACTATGGATGGAAGTTGGTGAGAGGTACATTTGGACCAAGCAAAAGTTTCCCATCCATTAGAGCAATCCAGGGCCATCTATGGCCACTATCTATAGGCTGCTCTTAGGACAGAATGGATCCTTCCTCACTTACAAGCAGGACTCTCCAACAATAAAATACAGTGCCTCAGGATGTGGCAAACAAACTATCACAGGCCGTGCTCAGGATAGAGTGAATGTTCAATTTTTGTGTCCACTCCTGCGGCCTCTTCCTCCAATTGGTGAGTTCCTTTTCAGAACCTCCACCACCATGCCAGCCTGCCATGCTCACCTGGACGCCAGCTCAGCTCCTGAATCTCTGAACAACTTTTCCACTTTGTCTCTTTTTTGTCCCCAATCCTCCCTGTCTTCCAGCTCTCTTTTATGTGTGGTCTTCCCCTCTTAGAATGCAAGCTCCTCGAGGGAGAAACTGTCTTTTTGGCACATAGTAAACTCTTAGTAAATGTTTCATCTAATCTAATCTTGATGTGAGTAGTTCAACTAGATGACTTCTAAGACTGATTCCCACTCTAAGATCCTATGAATTGAGTACTGGGTCTGTCACTGACCACATGTGTAATCCTTAACAAATCATTTAACCCATGTGGAAAAGGAGGGGTGGGAGTAAACTATAAAGTCTCTTTCAGCTCTAACATGCTGTGATTCTAAAGTAACCTCACCCATATAGGTCCCTCGGCTCTACTCTGAAACAAAGTTCTCAAACCAAGTTTTGAACTGCTAGCACACGGTCCCCATAACTATGTTTATCACCCTGACCTTTGTCCTCTTGTTCAGACAAATATACAGTGGGATGTTAGATAACAGTTTTGCAAATGGATTAGTGAGATAAACTTGGAACATACAACCCGCTAGGCTTTTTGTTGATCTTATAAGAAATCTCTGACAAGACTGGTCCCAGATGGTTTAAGGAACTGTGAGTGGAATTTTCTATAGGTGCATTTATTTAGAAATGATCCTAAGGTATCATCTAACCCAACAATTCATAGGTAACTAGGGCCCAGAGAGCTTAAGCTATTTGTCCAAGGTCACAAAGACATAGAATCATAGATTTTTGAGCTGGAAAAAGCCATTAGAAGTCATATAACCCAACCTCCTTATTTTACAGAGGGTGAAATTAAGCCCCAGAAAAACTTAAGTGAGTTGAACAGTATCACACAAGTAGTATGGAGCAGAGCTGGGTTTTGAACCCAGGTCTTTTGACTGCAAATTCATGTCTCTTTCCACTATACCTTATGATATTCTATTTTAATAAATGAATTCAACTGAGTGCCTCCCAACCTACAAAAACAACAAAAATACAAAAATACTCAACCCCACATGTCCGTTTTCTGTTTCTGAAGTGACAATGGACTCAGAGTGCTAAGAATCACATTGTTTTGGGACTTCTCTATAAACTTTAACTTAGCTATTGGTATTCTAAATGTGAGCTCTTTGTCAAATGGCCAATTGCTGGAGGAACCAAATTTTATCAATCTTGAAATTCTCACTATAAGTGAAAATAGGAGACAAAAAATTGTTGTAGCTAAAGGAAAGAATACCTCAAAGGTTTGCCTTGAAAAGGCAAACAGAAGAGTCAATAGAGTTGGTTTTATCATGTATCCAAAGGCAACAAAAAACATCATGAGATGCTTGGTCATCTCATATATCAATGCTCATGCTTAAGTATTTGTAGTAAGACTACCATGAAGAAAATCGTAGCTTACATGCTAATATTGATAGCTGAGTATGAGGAGATAAATTCTTAAGAACCCCCAAATTAAATCAATATGTACTTTGAAATTTAGCATTTTCATTACCAAAAAAAAATGGGCATGGGTAGAATAGCAAAAAATATTGGGCAATATGGTTCAAGAGTAAGTCATTAATGAGGGGTTATAAGATCACAAAATAACCTCACACCTATTGATCTTGAATAT
Organism: Vombatus ursinus; assembly: GCF_900497805.2. Taxonomy (NCBI): domain Eukaryota; kingdom Metazoa; phylum Chordata; class Mammalia; order Diprotodontia; family Vombatidae; genus Vombatus; species Vombatus ursinus. The sequence goes on along the minus strand of NW_020954567.1, from coordinate 651,422 downwards.
TTTCTTTAAGAAAAGAAATTGAGAGACTTGGAACATGGTGAACATAAATTAACATCCCACACAAAAATGTAACTGATTATATTTTAACAGATAGGAAAAATCTTATTATTGAGGTGGGAGTCATTCCTGAATTTGTGTACAGGCCATCAACTTGTTAGAGCAAAATTTGGAATATAAAACTCAAAGAAAAAAAAAGTTTTTTAAGGATATAGAGAAAGGAATATAGCATTTGACTACCAGCCTGACTTATTTACACAAATTATTGACACCAAGATTTACTAGCCACCATTTCCATACCATGCAGCCAGAATTCAACCATAATCCTCAACCCAGTCCCCCCCTACCCCCGACACAGACAATGGAACTTTGGATGATGCTCCAGGGACCTCAAGCTTAGATAGATGACCTTTTGCCTTACTTTGTCTGGAACCAGACCTCCACATTACTTCCAGGTCGCCAGACCCAAACCAGAGAGCTTCTTTCAGGACTTTCCAATTCCTCTTTTTGAGTTTTCTTCCTCCAAAAGAATGTAAGCTCCTTGAGGGCAAGAATAGTCCAGATCAATTGTATTTGTAGCCCCAGAACTTAAGAGAGGCCGAGGCAGATAGTTAACTCTGGATAAATGCTTTTTCTATCTATTTATCTATGTCTTAAAATAGAACAGGATGAGGGAATCAGGCTACAATCTTTGGGAAACTATACAGCTTCCTCCTAGAACAAAAGCTCATCTCTTTAACACTGATATTCTTCCTATGGTGTTGTAGGACTGTGAGTTATGCAATACTATAGCATCTGAAATGGAGATGGAGGATCACCCATAGGACAGCAGAGCAACACATGGTGGATGTGAGCAGGCCACAACACAAAGAATTACATAAGAGAAATGGTGCAAAGGATGCAACCAGGGAAATATGTGACCAGGAAAAAAAGCAATGGGCCAGTCACAAAGTAAGAGTGAAAGGTATCCTTTGGAAAACTCACCCATCCATAGGTATCCACATAGTGGACCGCAATGATTTTGTTCCAGTTCCCAGATCCATGAACTGCCTGAGGCTGACCAGACTTTGTTACTCCCAGCCTAGGACCCTCCTAGGGATTCCTGAGATTTCTCTACAGACTTTCCGTTGTTATGCAAAACAACCTACAAGGTGACACCTTAGAATGTCCCAACCCTCTCCACCAGTAGCCCCTCTCCCTCTGCCCTAAAAATATAAGACCACCAGCACCCATCTCCCTCTTCAGGCTCCCCCTTGCTGCTATGTGGTACCCCAGTTGCCACTTCCTTGCCCACTCTAAAAATCATAATTTTTGCTACATTGGCTGCCTTCTCTTTAATTCAAGTTGCCAACACAAAGTGAACATGAAGAAGGCTTTCCTCTCAAAATTTAAAAAGAAGTTAATAAAAAATGCTATCCACCTCCAGAGAATTGATGAACTCTGAGGGCAAAATGAAGTATAATTTTCTTACTTTATTTTTCTTGCTTTTTTTGAAATGACTAATATGGAAATGTTTTGCATGATTTCACACGTATAATTGATATACTGCTAGCCTTCTCAATGGGAGGGGAGGGAAGACAAGAATTTGGAATTCAAAATTTAAAAAGAAAAGAATGTTAAAAATAGATAACAAAGCTTTTTTAGATGTTGCAACAACAAAAAAAAAAGGCTCCCTTGCATATTGGCTGGTCCTTCTATGATGAAATTATAGGAGGGTATGAATCAGAGTCACACAGGTCGAGTAGGCATGAATGGTTTGGGGATCCATACTGTTGGAAGAAATAACCAAGGAGCAGCTAGATGGCTGCTGAATTCAGGAGGACCCGAATTCAAATCCGACCTCAGACCAAACACTTGACACTTACTAGCTGTGTGACCCTAGGCAAGTCACTTAACCACAATTGCCTAAAAAAATTAAAAAAAAAAGAAATAACCAATGATATCATGGGCCATTGGGGTACTAAACACAGACCATTGTCTAGCACCATTATCAAAGCAAGTGGGAAAAGGAAATATCAGGGGGGAAAAAAGACATGGAAATAGCCCCTGCCTGCCTTTACTGAATTTATAATCTTGTTGTCTAGCTAAGTCTTGGGTGGTCGGTGGGAGTGAAAAGCATGGAAAAAAGTGGTGAACAGCAAACATAGACTAAGTTTTATATATCAGGTCAACGAAGGGGGAAAGAATATCGATTTAGACCAATAAGAAGTCTTTAAAGAAGATGGGAGAAGAATGTGACTAACTTAAGACACTCACAAGGCAAAGGCAATCTTGCTGAACACCTGCTCTGTACTTGGCACTGCAAGGGATACATAAAAATTAAGAAGACCCAGTCCCTGCCCTCTAGGAACTTATAATCAAATACCAGGAATAAAATTAAATAACTAAAACCCAAAATGAAGAGTATAAAGAAATGGCTATGGGCATGGTTTTGAAGAGAAAGAAGTGGGTGGAGAATGACCTTGGGTCACCCTGGGTGAAAGTAAGGTTGGTATGAATAGCAGCCCTGCTACTTCCTAAGTGAATGACTTTGGGCAAGCCATTTTTATCCTCTCTGGGTCTCATTTTCCTCATCTGTAAAAAGAAAGGGTTATATATGTACAAAAATACTTATAATAGTTCTTTTTGTGATAGCAAAGAACTGGAAAATAAAGAGGTGCCCATCAATTAGGGAATGACTGAACAAGTTATGGTATATTAATATAATAGAATACTATTGTGCTGTAAGAAATGATGAAAGAGACGATTTCAAAGAAACCTGCGAAAACTTGTCTGAAATGAGGCAGAGCAAAGTAAGCAGAACCAGGAGAATAATTTCTATCATAACAAAAATACCACTACTAGGTCTATTTCCAAAGATGATTAGGGAAAAAGGAAAAGAGCTTCTATGTTCTAAAATGTTTATAGCATCTCTCTTTGTGGTGGCAGAGAACTGGAAAGTACAGGAATGCCCATCAATTGAGGAAAGGCCGAACAAGTTGTTGTATACGCTCATGCTGTAAGAAATGATGAGCTCAATGATCTTAGAAAAAACATGGAAAGACTTGCATGAAATAATGAAGAGTGAAATGAGCAGAACCAAGAGAATATTGTTACTGTTAACAGCAACATTGTTTTAAGAATGACTTTGACCAAATAAGTCATTTTGACTATTATAAATACCCAAATTAACTATGAAAGACATACAAAGAAAGATGCTATTTGCATCCAGAGAAAGAACTGATAAATGAAAGTATGTGTAGAAAAATTATATCTATATGTATGTTTGTGTGTGTGTGTACCTGTTTCTGTCTAATGATTGCTATTTTTAGGGTAGGGAAGGGGGAGGAAGAAAAAAGAAAACAGAGAAATGTACATAATAACTCAATTATATATTTAAAAGGAATAGCAAGTTGTACATAATAGGTTTGCAGTTTCATGTGCAATCATCTTTTTTTATTATATATGTTATGGAAATACTTGTTCTATTCCATAAATTAAAAATAAAATAAATAAATGGGAAAAAACAATATTTTAAAGACAAACAACTTTGAAAGACTTAAGAACTCTGTTCAACCAATAAATGATCACAATTCCTGATGACTGATAATGCAGCATGTTATCCACTTCTTAACAGAAACAGGATCAATCCAAGATACAGAATGAGACATTTTTTTAAAACATGGTCAATGTGCCTATGCATATTTGTTACAAGGGTTTTGTTTTTCTCTTTTCTTCCCAATGTTAGGGGAGAAGTAGGAGGTAAAGAAAATAGATTTTTGTTCATTGGAAAAAAATAACACCTTAAAAAATAAAATAAAATGAAGGGGTTAGACAAGATGAGCTCATTAGCTATTCTAACTACAAAAGATGGTGATGATGACGATGATGGAGATGATGAAAGAATTAGAGAAGGCTCTGTGGAAATGGTGACAGTGGAGTTAAACCCTGAAGGACATTTATAAACTCAACTGCTCAAGATCATGTGGTAAAGAATTCCCAAGAGAGTGGATAATGTGAGCAACGTTGCCAGGTAGAAAAAACATTGACCATAGCATAGTATAGTTGCCTTCAGCATGAGTCATGGTAGAGTGGAGCGACAAAAGTTAATACTGAGCATCACTCTCTTAATTGTACAGAAGAGGGATTATCAGTATGCAATATTGGATACACTGTCAGGCTTCCATGATGAGTTGATTGTCTCTGCTGAGCTTTTTCTGCATCTCTAACCTTTGGGATTAAAATGAGATGGCTCACTGTGGAGAGGACAAACAAGGGACATATTTATGAAATCAAGGTAAAAGCATGAAATCAAAGTAAAAGCAAAAGACATCTTTTTTTAAAAAAAAGTCAATGCTAGAAATATACAGGCTTTCTAATTATTATAAAGGGAAGATAGTCTGGGTAAGACTTCACAAAGAGGTAGTAGAGAAGGATATTGAGCCTACTAAAGGACCAGATTATTTATTACTTCCCGACACATACACTTTTTATGCACCCTCTGTGGGGAACCACATATCCCAAAGGCAGACACAGCCCAGGTCAGTTCCCTCATTACAGAAACTTAAGAGAATGTGATCTCACTCAGTCTTGGTCAGCATTGTTCTCAAAGCCATCATTGTTGTGCTATGAAAGGAGAAGCTTTAGGTCAGATTCATACATTCATGACACACTTAGAAATGGGTGCTTCCCAAGCTTATCTTCCTTCCCCAACACACACACACACACACACACACACACACACACACATACACACACACACACAATGTTTTATCCACTTCATCATACTGTGGGTCAGCAACTCCATGCACATCACTATTGCAGGGCCCATGCTTGGGCACTTTAAATGTGTTTTAAGAGAAAACAATGTGTAGAGGAAAGACCATGGAAGCTGTGATTGAGTTCTAGTCTGTCCCAGTTCACAGGCAGGCACAATAAAAAGGCTCTGAGGGGAGGGAGAGAAGGAAAACAATAAAGAATAGACAATCAAAGGAGGAGGTAGAGCTGTAGTAAAGGAAAGGGAGGGAGGGCTGCTGTGGCTGGTGGGAAGTAATCCAGAATTAGGGAGAAGGGGAGAAAATCAAGGATTCAATCAAAAGAATTAATCCTGCTTATAGGGCAGCTAGGTGGTGCAGCAGATAGAGCAAATCCTGCCTTAGACACTTACTAGTTGTGCGACCCTCAGCAAGTCAGTTAACCCTATTTGCCTCAGTTTTCTCATTTGTAAAATCAGCTGGAGAAGGAAATATCCAACCACTTCTTTGCCAAGAAAACCCCAAATGGAGCCATGGAGAGGCGAACACAACTGAAACCAATTCAACAACAATCCTGCTACTAGCAGGAACATGGAAGGAATTCATGGTCTTACAAGAAGCCGCCCTTGGCACATCTAGGTCACAATCAACTCCTTTCACCCCCTCCTAGTTCAAAGGGTGGGATGTCCGTGTTCTTCGTCCTTCACACAGCATAGTATCTCATGGCTCCACACACACACCGGCACAGTCCATTCATCACTAGGGCCACAGCAAAAGAGGCCAGGACCATGGATTTATTAGACAGGTTAGTCTTGTTAAGGCACATTTTATTAATCTTCCACCTCTGATGTCACAAGCAGAGCAATACCTGACCTACCAGGGTTCTGAACTGCAGAGATTTCCAACAAAAAACAGTCACCCATAAAAACCTCCAGATATGGAAGGTTCCAGGAAAGGGGTAAGGAAGAAGCAAGAGAGGAAGTGTCTAGAGCCCCAAAAGTCTAGACCCTAAGAAACCACAGAAATTCTTTCTAGACTCCTTCACAGTCCCAGTTCAGTCCCCACTTAACTTAACTGAGTCCTCGAGTAAATTCCTCCATTTCCCAGGGCCTCAGTTTCTTGTTTGTCAAATGATGAGGTTAGACTAGATTGCCTTCATGATCAGTTAGTTACAGGATCAAATAATTTAGGATCCTTAGAGATAATCTAATCCAGAACCCTCAATTTTCAGATGAAGAAACCAAGGCCTAGATAAATTAAAAATAACCTGAGAAGTTCACACAGGTGATAAGTTGCTGAACAGAGCTTTAAACCTAGGTCATCTGATTGCATACTCAAGGCTTTTTCTCATATACCCCATTGCTTTTTTCCCTTCCCACCCTAGTATTCTATGATTGCAGGGACCACCAAACCCTCCTGTATTTCCTTGTGGGGTTAGCAGTGACCTCTCTGCCACCACTGCCCTGTAAAATGGGCCAGAGCTTGGCCTGGCCATCCCCCTCTCTAGGAGGCAGAACAGGCAACTGCTGCAGACTCAGCACATAAGGGTTGCTTGCTAAATTGTCTTTTAACAAGAGTGGGTTTAAGCTCAGCCCTGACCTCAAATGCTTACAGCCAGTTTTCTAATTCTGTTTTTATGGGATTTGTGGGCTGAGGGAGAAGGATAAATCAAGAAGAAGCTTACCAAGACTGCCTGAGACATACACCGCTGACATTTAAATGAGACCAGATCTGGCAAAACAAGCAAACAAAACCTTCCTCCCTGACCAATCCACTGTCTCCTGTGGAAGACTAAAGTCAATGAGAGTTGTGAAGATGGGCTGGGGAGCACTCTCACAGGCGATGGACACGCCAGCTTCAGTGGCCCTTAATGTTATCAATGAGAAGCAAGTGGCCCTTTCTATCCCCCAAAGAATTTACACCATCTCTATTCATGAAACAGCCGGGGTTTCTCCCCATTACTATCCTCCACTCAAATGTCAGCCACTTCCCTCACAGCCAAGGCTACCTGCCATGACTTTGTTTCCCTTTAAGGAAGAAGTGTCTACCCCACCACCCATCTTACACAGGTAAAGGAAATGCAAGATAAATGGAACACCTAATATTTTGTGGGTGCTTGATAATGATTCTCCACCTAAACTGTATATACAAAACAAAAATACAATAAACAGTACGCAATAAGGAAATCACTGAAGGTCTTTGGACACAGGAGTGACATGACCAGATTTATTCCTAAGAAAAATTATTCTGGCGGAGACATGAAATATGGATCAAATTGGGTAATACATGTAATTTTCTCTCTCTCTCTCTCTCTCTCTCTCTCTCTCTCTCTCTCTCTCTCTTTCTCCCTCCCCTTTCATTCTCCCTAAACCTATACTCAACTCTGACAAACAGAGGTTCTAGGGGTAAACCTGATGGGTAGCTACACTCTTAAAACTAATTCCTGAACCCCCATCAGTGTGCTTCCCATTGACAAATCAGACAAGATGACTCAACTCTTAACAAAAGCATTTACTCAAATAGCAAAGCAAGAATAATAATTATATAACATCCCACCCATAAGCCTTAGGTATACTCTCCCATCAATGCACTTAATGTCCACGGGGGACACTGGACACACATTTAAGGTGTGAGAGTAATGAGGAAGATGTGTAGGGAACAGATATGCCCAGGTCAGTTCACAACTCTGCACTGCAGATTGCACTGTCCTTTCTCTTTCTTGGGGCCTATCCTTACAAAGTTCACTAATGGATGTGGCAGGTGGCTCTGCTGGTAGCAGGTAGTAGTAAAGAAAGGTATTGCTTCTCTTTTGATAACCAGTTCTTGCAAGGATCCAGTAACAATGCAAAGAAATATTACCTCTCTTTCACGAACCAACTCTTCTAGGAAATCCTGGTTCAGGATTTGGTCCTTTCAGGCAGAAACCTAACTAGTTTATGGAGATTAACCAGTATATTTTAAAATCCTCATTTCTGCGAGCCAGTCCATAACTATGCATTGTGTAGTTGTCCAATCATGACAAAGCAGTTCTAGAATTAAGGGTTTCCCAGATATTAATTCCAAAGTTTTGTTGCTCATATACAAATGATCAGCTAGGAAACAAGACACTAAAGCCAATCATTGCTCTGGGTAAGTGCACTGTCTGTATGAGTTGCTTTTTCCATATTTTTCGTAAGTAAATGTCATATTTGTCTTTGTCCCTTTCAATCAACAAAATTGCCAACATCTGAAAACGAGCACTTCAACACATATAAAAGAGTTTTATATAGATCTAGTGAAATATATGTATTTTTTAATTTGTAAAAGTACTTTAGTGTAAGTATACAATAAGTATAACATAGCCTGAAACAGGGGAACAAGTAAGAGCTAGTCCTCTAAGAAAGTTTAAAGAGGGAGAGATCACTTTCAGCTGGGAGAATCAAGAAAGACTTCATGTAAGAGGAACACCTGAGCTAGACCTTTATGGGAAAGGATTTCAATAGGCAGAAATGAGAACAGAGTGTGTACTAGACACAGGAGGCAATCTGCACAACTGGATAAAGGTAGAAGAGTTCAGGAGAAGATAAGAAAAGAGCTAAGGGTCTAATTTAGCTAGAATATAGAGTTCAATAAATAAGGCAAGAAAGGTAGGTTGGAAATAAGTTGTAGAAGCTAATGGCCCCAGAATGCCAGACTTAGAGTACTTTGTCCCATAGGCAAAAGAAAGTTAATGAGGTTTCTAAACAGGAGAGTGACATCAGTGATTAATCAATGATCATTTACTACTTGCCAACTGTGTAACAGACACCATTCTAGGTGCTAGAAATAAAAATATGGAGATGAATTAATTATTCTCTGCCCTCTAGGAACTTACATTTTGTTGGGTGACATGATACACATACACATATGCACACGTGTATGTCTGTATATATACACAAAATACATACAAGGTAGGTACAAGATAACCAGCCTTAGAGAACAAGATACCGAGAGGACAGGAAGAGGACTCTTGCAAAGAGTAAGGCTTGAGCTGAGTGTTGAAGGACGCCAGTGGTTCTATGAGGTAGAAGTTAGCAGACAGAGCATTCCAGGCATAGTGGACAACCAATGTTAATGCATAGAGCAGAAGATGCAGTGTTGTGTGCAAGGAACAATAGGGCCAGGAAGGCTGGAGTGTAGATACAACAGTGAAAATCATGTAATAAGAGGCTAGAAAGATGGCAAAGGGTCAGGCTGGGTTAAACGCCAAATGGAGGAGTTTATATTTGACCCTAGAAACAATAAAGAACTGCTGAAGTTTATTGAATAGGGGATGCTGTGGTCAGATCTATACTCTAGGAAAATCACTTTGGTGGCTGTAAGGAGGATGGATTGGAGTAGAGAGAGATCTGAGGCACAGCAACTAATTAGGAGACTGCTGTAAATACTCCAGGCATGTGGTGATGGTCATACATCTGAATTATGGTGGTGGCTGTGTGAGCAGAGATAAAGGGAGTGTGTGTGAGCATGTGTGTGTGTTTGCATGTGTGTGCATGTGCATGCTTGTGTGTGTATGTGTGTGTGTGTGTATTCTGGCAAATAACTGGATATGGGGGCCAAGTGAGAGGGAGGAGTCAAGGGTGACGCTGATCTGAATTATAAACCCAATGACTGCGACGATGGTGAGAATTCAGAAGAGGAATTTTTTTTTTTGGCAGAGGTAACAAAGGAGAAAGAATGTCCTTTTTTGGACATGTTGAGGTTGAAAAGCCTATAGGAGGGACAGCTAGGTGGCACAGTGCATAGAGCACTGGAGTCAGGAGGACCTGAGTTCAAATCCAACCTCACTTAATAGCTGTGTGAACCTGGGCAAGTCACTTAACCCCAAAAGAAAAAAGAAGGAAGGAAGAAAGGAAGAAAGGAAGGAAGGACAGAAGGAAGGAAGGGAGGGAGGAAGGAAGGAAAAGAGAGTCTATAGGAGAACCAATTCAAAATGTCCAATAGGCAGTTTGTGATGTGAGCCTGTGGAATTGGGAGGAGGACTAATCAAAAATAGCATCACAAAAACCCAGGATAAGATGGTCACCAGTCAAGGTCGGGTCAAGGCAACAAACATTTATTAAGCACTTACTGTGTTCCAGGCACTGTTCAATGCACTGAAGATATTTTTAAAAGGCAAATTTAGTCACTGCCCTCAATGAGCTCACAGTCTAATGGGGAAGACATCATACATATACAAGATAGATACAGGGTAAAGCAGATGTATTTCCAGAGGGAAGACACAGGTGAAGAAGCATAAGAATGAAGAAAAGCCTATTATCTATTAATCTATTAGATTTGACAATTAAGAGATCACTGGTAAATTTGGAAACAAGAGTTTCCAATGACTGATGAAGCAGGAAGCCAGACTATAGTGGGTTTAGAAGAGAGGGAGAGAAGTCAAGCAGCTGAGAATTAACAGCTGATGAGTTCAGTTTTGAACAAGAGTATTAAGAGTTGATTGGATGCTATCAATATAGCATGTGTTACATGTCTGAGTGTCACCTTGTCCCTCAGGCAGTATAAAAAGGGTTTAGACTCTCTGCCGCTGTCAATCAGCCAAGCTCTAGATAGCAAGATATTTTATTCTCTTCATAAAAACCAAGTCCCCTGATTTTTTCATATTTCCCTACAGTCCTTCCCAGGGTATCTGTTCTAGGCAGGACATTATCAAGGTATTGGAGGATGAATCCAAATTTATAAACAAGAGATCCATTCATTCATTCCTTCTCTAGGTAATTATTGAATATCATCTAGGTACCTAGCATGAACCTAAGTGCTGTGAAGAAAAACAAAAAAGTATTTGAACATGACCTTGAAGGAGCAATGATCTCCAAGAGTAGACACAACAGACACAAAGAGAAGTTAAGTAACCTCATCGGGCAGTTTCTGTCAGTGGCTCCAGCAAATGGCACTTCAACACCAAAGGCACCAAGGGGTAGAGAGAGGATCATGAGTAGTAGGAATGTTCCTCAGCAGTAAGTCTTTGGCACCAAGTCCTTAGCCCAGTTCTGTGCCTTTGACAAATCAAGCTCTCGGGACCTCAGTTTCCTCATTAATAAAATGAAAGCATGGGAATAGGTGATTTTTCAAGTCCTTCCCATACCTAAAATCCTACACCTGAGGTCACATCTTACAACTAGGAGTTGCAAAGAAGCAGATTTCAGCTCTGGATAAGGAAAAATGTCCTCTCTTTTAGAAGTATCCAAAGGGGGAAGGAGCTGTTGGCAATATAACATATGGCAACACAAAAGAGCACACACACACCCACAGAGCATGGGAGCAACAGGTTTTTTCCACCTTAGCAGTGCGTGTGACTCAGCAATCTCGAGTTTCTCCGTTAGACATAATTTTGATAATGAGGAACTTGAAGCCGTCATCTGTGAGAGGAAATAAAAAGTCATGAAGAGCTATCAGAGTTACAAGGGAGGCTAACAATCTCACTCTGACCAGCAGAGTCTTGGCTAATGTCTGATCTCCAAATTGCTATTAACCTAAGCTTAAAACTAGACCAGGAGGCTCAGCCTGTGGTTTTAGTCATTGACAATGAAAAGAGCAAAAGTAACACTGTGGCCTCAATGTCTTGACAAAAAAAGCCAGTAGGGGAAGTTAGACATGGAGTATGCTAGGGTGGGTTCAGTGCTGGACTTGAGCTCAGGGAAACCCTCATTCAAATGCCACCTGTTACATTTAATAACCGTGGGACCCTGGGCAATCCATCAATAAGCATTTATTAAGCATTTACGATATGCTAGGCATAGACATAAGAGCGGAAAGGTAGGTTGGGGAAAATTGTGAGCAGCTTTAAAAGCTAAACAGAAGAGTTAATATTGGATTCTGGACACCATAGGAAGTCACTGAAATTCACTGAGTACGGGAGTGACACAGACAGACAGTCAGAACTGAGCTTATAGTGAATCACTTTGGCAGCTGTGTGGAGGATGGAGGCAAGAAACCTAACTAGGAAGATGATGTAATACCCTAAACTTCCTTTAAGTGCCAAATAAAATCCCATCTTCCCCAACCCCTCTTACTTCCAGCAGCTTCCTTCTGTTGTTTCCTATTTATCCTGTCTATTGCTTGCATATTGTATCTCTCACCCACCCACCCCCCATTAGACGGTAAACTCTTTGAGGGCAGGGACTGGTTTTTGTTTTTTGCCTCTTTTTTGTATCCCGAGGACTTAGCACAATATGTAGCACATAATAACTACTTCATAAATGTTTATTGGGTGATTGAATGATTTAGCTAGAGGTGATAAGGGTATGAACTACGGTGGGAGCAGTGTGACTATAGAGAAGTTATATGTGAGATATGGTGCTGAGATCAAAATGTCAAGATTTGGCCACTGGCTGGAAATGAGAGGCAAATCCCTTCCCTTCTCAGAATCTCAGTTTCCTTATCAATAAAAGAGTACGTAAAATCTGTAAATGTCTTTTCATTTATTCCAGATCTTTAAAAATTGGTGTAGAAGAAGCAGCCTTCAGAGTTTGGTGAGTCAGTGGAAGAAAATGCCCCAAATCACAGGACAAAGGGAAACTCCTCAAGTTCCCTCTGCCTGTATGACCTTGAGCAAATTCCTCAACCTCTCTACTCCTCAGTTTGCTCATTCGTAAGATAAAGTGGTTGAACTATACGACCCCTTAGGTCCCATCCAGTTCTAGATCTGTAATCTCATGTTGTCTTGTTTTGACTAGATTATAAATTCCTTTAGGGCAGAGGTTATATTTTCTTTTTCTTCCCTCTCCTTTTTCACCCTTCTTCCCAAAGAGTATCTAGTACTATATTCAACACATAAATCAATCTGATTTAGTGTTGCTAATTGGCCAACTGTTCTGTCAATTGTTTTTTTCCAGTTGGAAGAATTTCTTCCTTTTTTTTTCTCATATCCACAGGGTAAGAAGTCATTCCTATTTCTGCCCCCATTATCCTAGTCAAGGCTCTCATTGACCCAGCTCTGAACTACTACAATAGATGCCTAACTTGTCTAGCTGCTTCTTGTCTAACTAAGGCCCTGCCAAGTTAATATTCAAATCAACCAATCAAAATTTATTAAGTGCTTACTATGTGCCAGGCACTGTGCTAGGCAGTGAGGATACAAAAAGAGGCAAAAGACAGTGTCTGCCCTCAAGGAGCTCACAATCTAATGGGAGAGTCAACAGCTATACACAAAGCAACCTATATACAGGATAAATAGGAAATAATTAACAGAGAGAGGGGTTGAGGAAGGCTTTCTGTAGAAGGCAGAATTTTAGTTGCGACTTAAAGGAAGCCAGGGAGGTCAGTAACCAGAGCAGAAGAGGGAGATCTTTTATTACCTTTCTTTCTATCCCCTTCCCAACTGTAAGCCCAGAGAAGGGAGAGAGTAGTTATTTACAGTAGTAATAATTGACTTGAATGAAAGCACAGAGGGGTGTGTTTATCAAATTTGCAGATGACAGAAAGTTGAAATGGGTGACCAACACGTTAGATGACAGAATCAGGATCCAAAAAGCTCATGGCAGGCCATAACAATGGGCTAGATTTAATAAGGTTAAGTTTAATAGAGATAAAATATTATGTCCCACACACAGGTACAAAAAAATCTACTGTGCAAGGAGTGAGGTACCTAGAAAAAAAAGGTCATGTGAAAGACCTGGGACTTCTAAGGGACAGAAAGCTCAAGAGTCAACATTGTGACATAACAGAAAGAAAAGAAAACAATCTAAAGTCAATCTTTGGCTGGGTTAACAGAAGCAACATTCAGAATATTGTTAACAGAACTGTGTTAACAGAGCATTGCTTAGAGTCAGGTAAGTGGCACGGTGGATGGAAAGCCCTTGACCTGGGAGTCAGGAAGACCCAAGTTCAAATTCACCCTCGGGCATTTATTTACCAGGTTTGCTCCTCAGGCAAATCACTTAACCTCTCAATTTCCCACATAAGCCACAGTTTCCTCATCTGTAAAATGGGATAATAAAAGCACCTATGTCTCAGAATTATTGTGAGGACAAAATGAGATATTTGTCAAGTACTTTGCAAGCTCTGAAGTACTACATTAATGCCAAATATTATTATTATTACAATTATTGAAGGTAAGAGTCCCACCATGTTCTCTGCCCTGGTCAGATCCATCAAGAATATCCCATTTCTTTTGAGACATCATATTTCAGGGTGGACGTAGGCACTCTGTCCAAGGGAAGGTGACAGGACTGAAGGCCATATCACTCAAACATCAGCAGAGGTCACTTGGCCTGAAGGAAAGACTTTGGGGGTGCCAGTGGGGGAGGTGGGACAGCTACCTTCCAGTACTCAAAGAGTTCAGCTCTGCTTGACCCCAAAGGACAAATCTGAAAGTAATGAAGTTGCTAAGAGGCAAATTTTGGCTCAATCCATAGAAAAACTAACAATTAAAGTTATCCAAAAGTGGAATGAGTTTGCCTTACAGAAAACACATGGAGTCTTTAAGGGGAAGCTAGTTGCCCATTTGTCAGAGAGGTAGTAAAAGAGATCCCAGATAGAGACTGAATTAGGTGACTTCTGAATTCTCTTTCACTCTGAGATTCAAAACCAACCATTCAACCTAGAGGCTTCCTAATTCGCTGAGATTATAGACCCAGTGAATGAGCTCAATTCACCCAAAAATCAGTGCTGGTGAATATTCTCAAGAGAAAAATACAATTCTTATCTAGGGTCTCAGGGGAGCTGGGATGTTATGACCCTGGAGGAATCATGATAAAAAACCAGGACAGACTCAGGATCTTTTTAAGTTCAACATTAGGTTAGAAAGCTTAGGTGCCACTCAGTCTGGGACTGAGAAGATATAATTCATATGTACCTTACCCTGGTATATTATTTCTGAATCTGTACATTCTCCTTTCCCTTATAAATAAACCCTGAACAACATACTCTTATGGTCTGGATTATGTGGAGACAGACCAATAGGATGGAAAGATGGAAAATGATGCTAGGGATAGCACCAGGAGAGAATTGAGACAACAGACATGGTAATTAGGGTTAAGATTGGAAAAATCTAGGGAAGCACAGGCCAAACCAAGCTAGCTTGGGTTTCAGGGGTCAGTCAACAAGCATTTATGAAGTACCTACTGTATGCCAGGCAGTATTCGAAGCACTAGGAATACAAAAAAAAAGGCAAAAGCCAGTCCTTGGTCTCTAGGAGCTAGAGGCACAGTACCCCTGAGCTGGGGTTCAAAAATCAGGCAGGCTTGAAGAGAAGTGAAATATAAAAGCTTGGGGATGAAAGCAAAGTCCCCTGTGCTGCTCAAATTAGAAGGAAACTTAAGACCCAGAGCTGGATCCTTCAGAGGCTCTCCACTCAACAAGATAAAATCCAAGTTTTTTTCATTTCAATCATCTGTCCCCAATTTACTTCTCCCAACCTACTACTACTACTAGACATGAAATCTCAACATGGACCACCTAAGCCCAATCTGGCCTCCATCTTGTTCCCTGAACATTCTAGTGATATTCCCACCATTACAGCTTTACTCCCACTTAACTGGAACATCTTTCTTCATGTTCCGTGGCCCAATTGAAAACCCACCCGCTCAATGAACTCTAAACCATCTAAACTCTGAGTGATTCCTCTTCCCTCCAAAATCCTGTGGCACTGAAATCCCATGCCATTCCTTCAGAAATCATTCTACACTTTTGTCCAATTTCTTCCTCCCCAACTAGGAAGCTCCTCATAAACAGGAACTGTCTCTTACACTTCCCTTATCCCAGAGCCTGATGGTGTCGTAACATAGTACCTACTCAATAAATATTAAATATTAATATTAAAGAGTGATCATCACTCCTGTGCCTCATCATGGTATGGAAGTGACCCTAAATTCTCAAAGGACAAGACAAGAGAATGTAATATTCGACAGATTTTTACCAGTCTATGAAGACTTTGGGTATGGGCCTGGCAACCTGTCATCCAAGGACCAACCAAGGTAAATCAGAAAGATTTATCACCTGGAGGCTCACCACCACATGAGAAGAGTTTGCTGTTATGGTTTTTACCAGCAATTCCTGGATACCATCCACTAAGGTGTAAAAGATGAAAGGGCTACAATCCACACTAGTGGAATGAATACCTACATGGATGGAATCACAGATCTCTTAAAATATTGAAGATCATGGTATCATGGTCTCTTTTTGTTCCCAAGACAGTCTTAGTAAGTACATTTAGTTTTCACATGATTTCACTTAACAGAAGTTCAAATATCTGAACAAGCAAGCATAATACAATTGGTTTTCCAGCTAGATTTTGCCCAGTGTACCCGGTTAGCTGCTCCCAAGAAAAGAAGGTCCTAGGGTTACAGCAGCTGTCTCTCAGGCTACCCACTATTTCCCATGGCCTGGCCGGGGCCATTCTGGCCTTAATCCGCCCCAATGGCCAAACTCACCCCAAATATTATGGCTAGTATAAACCAAGGACTTTCCTCCAGTTCCCCGAGGATCCAACATTCCACTGCAACCACAAAGCATGCCTCTGATTCCCTGGCGTATTAGACAGGTTCCCCAAACCCACCTCTCCCTTGCAATTTGACCTCAGTGGCAGAATGCCAGGCCCAGGCCTCTGGCCACAGAGCCTTCCTATCATCCCCACTGCAGCATCAAACAGATGTGGTATCTAATTATAGCCTTTGACCTTGATGCAACAGAGACCAACCCACTTCAGCCCTATGACTCAGCCTCCAACCTAAAGTAAAGCATAAGGTGAATAAGAAAAGTTCTGGTTTAAATTTTCTTTCAGTTTTTCAGTCACTTAACCACTATATGCCTCCGTTTCCTTGTCTGTAAAAATAGGGAATAACAATAGCATCTACCTAACAGGGTTGTTTTGAGGATCAAAAGAGATAATACATGTAAAGTACCTTGCAAACCTTAAAGCACTATAGAAATACTGTCATCATCATCATCATCATCATTAGGCAGTAATCATGTAAAAGGGCAGCTGGGTGGTGCAGCGGATAGAGTGCCCAGCCTAAAGTAAGAAGACTCATCTTCCTGAGTTCAAATCTGGCATCAGACACTTAATAATTGTGTGACCCTGGGCACATCACTTAGCCCTGTTTCCCTCAGTTTCCTTATCTATAAAATGAGCTGGAGAAGGAAATGGCAAACCACTCCAATATCTCTGCCCAGAAAACCCCAAACAGCATCACGAAAGAGTCAGACACAACCGAAACAAATCAACAACAACCATATGAAAATCTGTGCATTAGATAGCTCAAAATACTTCCTTAGAGAAGGAGCATCAGTATATCCAAAGATCACATGCCTTATGCTCCCCTTAAAATGTAAAGAAAACATAAAGCAACATACCCAGTTGTTTTAAATACATATACCAGAATTAATTTATCCAAATTAAGTTTGCCCTTGAAAGTAGTCATCTTGAGGCACTGTACACATAGCTCCTTGCACAAAGATGGCATTTAATGAAAGTCTATTGAATTAATTCATGTCTGAATCAAACAGAACACCAATGATGCTACCTCAGGAGGTAGCCCCAAAGATGTGTGGAACCCCATCTTTTGGAATTGCCTCCAAGGTATAACTTGGTAAGTCATATCCTCCTTCCATCTCCCCCTCCCCCCCAAAAAACTCCTAATTTTTCCATACCTCATTTTTGTTTTTTTTTTTTGTTTTTTTTTTTGTTGTTGTTGTTTTGGTATTGGTTTGAAAAAAAGAATCCCTAGCTTGTTCAACCGCCTCGTTCACTAACCTTGGCTCCAAATGCCACTTGGCTATTTACAAAAATCAAATCCACCCTCAGAGGATGAAGATTTGACATCACTAAGTATACTCAGAAGAATGAGCTGCAGGTTCTGAACACCCATTTCAAAAGGGAAGCTCCGCAAATGTTTTAAACATTACTCAATTAATGATTTTGGCTCCTAAGACAACTACTTTGAAGAGAACAACACACGAACATATGTTAGGTATATATGTTTAAAAATCAATTACATTGCTTTAAAGTCAGTCATACCTTTCATACAAGACCGAAAAGGACATTCAATCTAACTCAACTCAGTTTCCCAGGTAACTTCTCTGAATAAGAGGGAGATTCAATCTCAAAAAAGGAAAAAAACAAAAAAAGGGAGGGGCGAGGAGAGGAGAACTGATCCTGGAGAAGGTGGGTCCATAGAATGCTCTTCCTAAGTAAAGACACAGCATTCTTATTTTTCCATTAGAGTTGGAAGTAAGAATCACAAAACCTGACAAGTTAAGAAACTCAAATTCCACATCAAAAAAAAAACATATATATGGAATGAGCAGAACTATCCAGCTGATTATTGTTCTACAATTATGACTGTGTGACTTTTGGGCCAGTCTACTTGACCCGTTTAGGTCTCAGTTTCCTCATCACTGAAATGAAGAGGTTGAGGGACATCTAGGTGGAGCAGTGGATAGAGTACCCTGGAGTCAGGAGGACCTGAGTTTAAATCAGGCCTCAAACCAAACACTTGACACTTACTAGCTGTGTGACCCTGGGCAAGTCACTTAACCCCAATTGCCATGCCAAAAAAAAAAAAAAAGAAAAAAAGAAAGAAATGAAGAGGTTGACCTGAATGACTGCAAAATCTCTTTAGCTCTATATCTATGGCCTTTAATCTATGACTGTCATTGACCTCGGCACCATTTCTTTTAATATATGCAAATGAAAGGAGAAAATCTTTATCAACAAGAATGTAAACAATATGACATGACATAAATAAGGACAGAATCTGGAAGGATCTCAGAAATAGTTCAGTTCTTAAGTTTGTAGTTTTTTGGCTTTTGTTTTTAAAGCAGATATAGAGAAAAGGGAAGAGGAAATATGTCCTCAGAGGGCTTAGGAAACTGTGGAAATCCAGTACTGCCTTTGAAGCTGTTTAGCTCAGGTAGCTAAGGCATGATATCAACGAGGTCAACATTAGGTATTCCTTAGGAAGGGAAAGAGTATAGAATGAAATCAGTATGGTTGCTTTTGAGGAATCTTATGGAAAGGTGCCTTAAAAGAAGCCTGAATTAAAGTCATCCACTTAGGGTTTTATGCTACATCTTTATTTCAATTTCAATCCCCATTGGGACTTCAATCCCCCAGCTACAGCTACAGGTTACAAAACAGTATAATTATAAGCCAGACTGCTATCAAAAATGTACCAATAAAGTATCCAGTACAACCCATCCCTATGCCTGGGGGAAAAAAAAAAGGAAAGAAAAAACTTTCCAAGAGCTAGTCTGTTGGACGCAGTGGCAAACGCTAGTAATTCCTGCTCCTGGGGAGGCTAAGGCTAGAAGATTGCTTGAGTTCTGGAGTTCTGAGCTACAGTAGGGATATAACTTACTGCTAAGTCAAGCATTAATGTGGTTTTGGGAGGGGGGAGGAAGAGACACTAGGGCTGGCTGCCTAAGTAGGGTGGAACTGGCCAAGGTTGAAAACGAAGCAAGTCAAAGCTTTCATGCTGATCATTTAGGAGATCAAGCCAATGAGTGACCACTATACTTTCAGCTTAAGTGAGATAGAGAGATCCAGTCACACAAAAAAAGGAAGAAAGAAAGAAAACAAAAAAAGGGTTGGTCCTAGTGAAAGTGGATCAACAGCAGGCTCTTTGTATAGGAAAATACAACATTATTTCACCACTAAAGTTGGAAGTAAGAGCACAAAACCCATCAAGAAGTTAAGAATCTCAAATTCCACATGGGGAAAAAATGAAGTGGAATGAATAAAACCATCCAGAAAAAAAAACACAACAACAACAAATCTTTATAGATGTCTTTCTTACCATTAAACCCCTCATTTGGGACTCCACCCATTCACTGTCTGGTAAACTTTTGCTAGGTCTCCTGTTACATGTAATATATCTTATCTCCCTAACTGGACTACAATTTGATTTTTAAAATTCAATTCCCTAATTTTTTTAAATTAAAAACAATAATAGAGTTGCCCCACAAGGTAGATTCCCTACAGCAGATTTACAGGAGAATAGGGACGAAAATTGAACAGGATGGGCAGGGTACGTTGTGAGCTAATGTCTAGAGGAAGCACCTTCCTGGCTAAGATCACAGATCCAACTAGGTCTCCACCAAAGTATTCCCTAGAGTCCCCACAATATGGTGGACATTTCCAAAAAGAATGCTGATCAACAGATTGATTTCCTAAACACAAGCTTAGAAATGAAGGTGCCCACACATGTTCTTCAATCAGGGGAATGACCTTAAGAAAGATCTAAGGAGAGATCGAATCTGTGAGATGTGAGAGGAGATAGGTAAAAGAGAATGAATGTGAGTGAAAGAAAGATCTCCAAAAGGGGAGGGGAATGAGAAAGGGAAAGAATTTGGGAATGAAATTTTTTTTAAAAATTAAAAGAAAGATTTCCAAAATAGTGCACTATGGACTCACTAATCCTCTCCCTTTAAATCTTCCCCTAAACTCAAATGTTAAAAGCTTGACAATGCATTGGGTTAGGTACTCAGGAATGCTTACCTTCTGGAGGGGGAGGGTGTGAACCAAGAAGGGAGGGAAGAGTACAACATATATACAGAGAAGCAAATGCAAGATTATTTTATGTGAGTAGGAACACTAACCAATACCTGGAGAGGTCACGGAAGGCTTCCAGTAAGAGGTGGAAACTGAGTCGAGGCTTGAAGGAAAATGGCCTGAAAATTTACCCCAGCCCACTCTAAAACTACAAGAAACAGCAAAATAAAATAAAAACAAAAAGTAAAATAAAACAAAATCACAAGTGGGTCCCATCATTGGGGGTGGGTGGAGGCATAAATCTGTACCCCAAAACCAGGAAGAGATCAGTTGAAATGACCTTGACAAGGAAAATGAAAGCACCTTGTCTGCCTAAACTCAGAGGCAGCAGCTTAAAATGCAATCTGGTCAACATTGGAGGCAACAAACAAACAACACACAGAGAAGCCTGTTTGTCAATGTAGTTACAGCACAAGTTATGTGTTTATAGGAAACAGAGCAACACAACGAACTAATATGTTATCTGTCACCAGGTCCACAGGAGACATTAATCTTTCTCTCGGTGGAAAAACAATGTTTCCAAGTGAATACCTCTTCCCGCTTTAGAGGAAAAAAAATACCAAAATAAAAAGAGGATGTGTACTTGAAAAGGAGAAAAGAATATAATCAAGTGACTTTTCCACAATTTCCAGTTCAAAAGAGAGGGTTCCATTCAGAAGGTAAGTCAACATTTATAAACTGTCCATGGCCAAGACAATGATCTCCAAAACTTTCTTGACTGCAGAGTCCTATCTGTAAAAAATGTTGAGCACAAAATTTATAAATTATACACATTTACTATTGTGCTACTCATTAGATACCTTCTGAAACTTACATCAAAAATGGAAGTTTAAAAAGGATGATAAAAAGATGAAATAATATTTGATCCTAGACTTAATAGTCACTGCGTGGGGGGGGGTGGAGGGGAAAGAAGGGGTGATATGGTTATAGACTCACTTTAAGAAAATCACTTTGGGGGCAGCTAGGTGGCACAGGGGATAGAGTACCAGCCCTGGAGTCAGGAGGACCTGAGTTCAAATCTGGCCTCAGACACTTGACACTCACTAACTGTGTGACTCTGGGCAAGTCACTTAACCCCAATTGCCTCACCAAAAAAAAAAAAAAAAGGAAATCACTTTGGCAGCTGTAGAAATGGGAGAAACTTGAGACTGGAAAGCTATTATAATAGTCAATGCAAGGGGTGATGAGGTTCTGAACCAAGGTAGTGCCCCATGAAGGGAGAAGAAGGGGATAGATGTGAGATGTTGAAGAATAAACGAGATGATTTGGTAACTGAATGGATGGGGGAGGGAGGGAGGGAGGAAGGAAAAGAGAGACAGAGAGAGATATGGAGAGACAGACAGAGAGTGAGAGACCAAAAGACAGAGAGACAGACACAGAGAGAGAAAGAGAGATGTAATATATCACTCTCCAAAGTGAGTGGCTTTGAATTTAAAGGTCTTCAAATTTAGCTCTTCATAGGATTCCTTAAAAGCAAACCAACTTCAACATTTCTGGTATTCCATTCCTTCCTAAGAATCATCCCTAGTTTCTGCCTAGGAATGACACCTTTGCCCAATGAAGACATCTCTTCATGACCGCCTATCATCCAACATCCAAAGTATACAACAACAAAGCATACTTGCCTATTTGCACATGGTGCTTTCTGTAGTAGATTCAAATATGAAGTCAACTATAGTTCCTATTCTCAAGCTTACACTGCACAGAGGGGCTTGCCACCATGCCTTTAAGGTAAAATACAATTCTCCAGTCTGGCATTTAAAGACCTCTACACATTCAGATGCCTCCTCCTACACAAGGGCTTCCCTGGTGCCATCCAGTTGTTAGCATTTTCTCCCCCTTGAAATTACTTATGTGTATATAACGTCCCCATCCCACCCCCCGCAGAATGTAAGCTTCTAGAAAGTAGGTATTATTTGGGGGGGGAGGGGGTGGTAATCCCCAGGGCTTGCAAAATAGTAATTTATACAGTAAATACTTTTTAATGTTTATTAGGTTACTGAATTATAGAATTTGGAAGAGTCCTTAGAAATCATTTTGTACTTAGACCCAGGCTCAGTCAGGAAATACCTTGCTTAAAATCATAGAAATAGTAATCTCTGTTGAGCAGAGATTGGGTCCCAGTTCTTCTCACTCAAGATTGGATGAATTTTTCCAGTATATCAATCAATCAACAAACATTTATTAAACACCTACTATGTGTCAGGTACTGTGCTAAGTGCTGAAGATACAAAAAGATGCAAAAGACAGTCCCTGCCCTCAAGGAGCTTACCATATATTCAGCAAGTATTCCTTGAGTGCTGACTGTATACCCAGTGCCTTAGGAGATAAGAAATATAAAGCAGTCTCCCTGACCCTAAGGTCTACCATCAGATGTAAGGCACATTGCCAAGGTAGGAACACTAGATCAATATGCAAATAAAAAGCATTCTTCTTTAAAAATCTGTAAGCTCTGATTAGCTTGCTTATTCTCTCAAGGAAGAAAGAGGGGAGGAAGGGATAGAATTTGGAACTCAAAACTTGTAAAAAAAAAGTTTAAAAACTATTTTTACATGTAATTGAGGGGAAAATATTTTTAAAAAGAAAATTTAAAAACCAGTAAACTCTGATTAGACAAAGTGGAAAGGGAAGACTGAGGCCATACAAGCACATTTGAGTGTATATTTACTGCAGGTGGCCCCTCAGGCCCTCAGCAGTCAGCTCCTGGTCTTATTCAACATTTGGTTAGAAAGAGGGGGGGTAACACTGAAACACAAGCCTATACAAATTATCATAGCTTCAGAAGGAATGGGGTGACCCTTTTATCTCAGTAGACACTCCAAGAGATGCTGAAAACAGTCCAGATGGATTTAAATCCACATGGGGAAATGCAAAGAAACTCCACAGGAATCAGTGTTAGGTAATGCACACTGGTAGAAAATGTCTGAACTGCTCTGGCCCCCAATGGGCACTTACCTTGCTGGAAGTGGACTCTCGGATAGCTAAAAGCCAGATGATCTGGAACTTCAAAGGAAACAAGATGCTGAATGTGAGAGAAAACAGAAGCATCACAAGATAACAATTATTGCCAGGAGGTAGAAGGGTGGGAATGGGAGAAGAAGAAGTCTTCTGCTCAGATTATGACTGTTTAAAGAATTATTTCTTATAAATAAGACTGTATAAGATAATTTTATATATTTATGTAATTTATATTATATATAATATATAAATAGTTATATTATTTTCTTATAAGAATAGTACATAAATATAATAAAAATATTATATATCCAAAGAAATTTCAAGGAAGGCAAGCAAAGATAGTTCCAAGGCTGGGCAATAAATATGACATTACTTTCTATCCTGAAAAACTAAAAGGTTGCAGCAATGTGATGGTGAAATGCATTAAGAACTACCTATCATCTTACTAACCTTTCAGCTCCTGTCTCCAGGACTTTTATACTAGCTATTCCTCATGTCTGGAATTCACTCCAGGCAACTACAGGACAGAGTGGATACAGCTCTGTGCCTAGAGTCAGAAAGACCTGAGTTCAAATCCAGCCTCAGATATTTACTAGCTGTGTGATGCTGGGCAAATCACTTAACCTCTGTCTGCTTCAGTTTCTTTATTTATAAAATGGGGATAAATAATAGCACCTACCTCCCAGGGCTGTTGATGAGATAAATATTTGTCAAACACGTTGCAAATCTTAAAGCAAGATATGTATGCAAGCTATAAAGCAATCATCATCACCATCATTATTACATGCCTGAGCCTACATTAAAATCACCTACAGCTAAAACTTAAGGCATTTGACCACTATTCCTGGGGCCACCAACCTAGAGCCTAAAAATCAGTCATAACATACCAAGAAGAGAAGAAAATTCAGAAGAGCTTGGAAGAAAAGTGAACAGATAGAGCTCACAGGAAAACGTAACGCTGTGCCAAATTTCCTAAGAATAACTGTACAATATTGCAACAATGATCAGCTGTGAAAGATTTGACTGCTCTGATCGATACAATGATCCAAGACAATCTAAAGGACCCATGATGAAAGATGCTATCTACCTCCAGAAAGAGAGCTTACGTACTCTGATGTAGATTGAAGCATTTTTTTTACTTTCTTTGTTTCTTGCTCTTTATTGCTTTTTTCTCCTTTTTTTTTGCAACATGGTTGATATGGAAATATGTTTTGCATGACTTCACATGTGTAATTGATGTCATATTGCTTGCCTTCTAAGTGGGTGGGGGATGGGCAGGATTGAGGAAGGGAGAGAATTTAGATCTTAAATTTAAAAAAAGAATAACTGTGCAGTAGCTTAACTAAATCTGAGATTTTCATCATTCAAAAATATTCAAAAATTATAAGCCTATTTCATTGCATAAATTATAGAAGATCAGAGCTGGAGAGGGACTTATCCAAGGCCCCTGTTTTACAGATGAGAACATTGAGGCCCAAAGCTTATTAGGGGTAGTCACCTCCCTTTATCCAATGAAAACTCTTACTATACAGCAGAGCTAAACTGTCATAATTATTACATTTTTTTTAGGCCACCACCAGCAGCATAATCTGGGCTGGACTGACCATGGGTCAGGCCACGGATGGCAATTCCTGTGTTGCAGTGTTGCTGAGCAGTTTTACAAAAAGGATTTATCTATGCCCATAATTTGGCAGAAAGGTCTAATTTCCCATGTAAGAGACACCGTATGTAATGTCAGCAGTTTAAATTTTGTCCTACCCTCATCTTCACCAACCACACCAAGAATATATTCTAGGAAGAGACTCTATGCTTTTCATTGTAAAGGAGATTATCGAGAGGGAAGTCCCTACTTCTGTGGAACCTCCCCACACCCTCCAAATCAGCTGTATAGGTGGTGTTTAAGTCTATGCTGGTATGTATGTTCACCAAACCAAAGGTAGCCTACATGAGATAGTATTCTTAATGTTCTGAAATCCAAGGCCAAGTGACATGCCAGGTTTTAGATGGCTGATAATGCTGCATGGATCACTGACTGCATTATGGGAGGCAGGAGCAGCTGGCCAGGGGGGCCAGCTCAGTTCTAAACTTTCCCAGGTCCATCAGCCTGCAAAATCACTTCAACATGTGAAAATAGTTAAGTGAGTCCCTGCAGACAATTATTGACTTCTCTATAAAAGCGAGTGTGGAATAGGGAAAAGAGTACAAGGGTTTGGAATTAGGAATAAGGAGGATGGAAATCCCACTTTTCAGTGCTTATTCGCCTTTTCAGCATGGGCAAGTCACTTAACTTCTGAGCCTCAATTTCTCCATCTATTAAATGGGGATGATAATGCCTGAATAACTGGAGATAATCATGCCTGTACACCAAAAACGCTCAAACACCAACCTCACAAAGTTGGTGGTGATTTAAAGTGCTTTTTTAAGCCTTAAGACATTTTGTGGTAAGAAGACCCCTGTCCACAAAGAGCTTACAATCTAATGGAGGGATAGAAGATATGCACAAAAAAGGATGATGCCAGGGAAGTTGGGGTGAGGAGACACTAATTACTAGGAAGATAAGGGAAGGTTTCATAGAGCAAATGGGCCTCAAATGGAGACTTGAAGGAACAGGAATAAATGCCAGTTATTATTATTAAGGCAACTAGGTGGTACAATGGATAGAGTCCTGGACCTGAAGTCTAGGAGACCTGAATTCAAATGTGACCTCAGATACTTATTAGAAATGTAACCCTGGACAAGTCATTTAGCCTCTGCCTGCCTCAGTTTTCCCATCTGTAAAAATGGGGATAATAATAGCACCTATGTCTCAGGGTTGTTTTCAAGATATAATGAAATAATATTTGTAAAGAGCTTTGCAAACCTTAAAGTGCTATACAAATATACATAAACATACAATACATAAATTTATGTATATTAGTAGTAGTAGTATTAATCACCTTTTACATTCACTAGAGAAGATAAAGTAGCATAAAAATATATGTATACATACATAGATGGGTAGATAGATACATATGACAGATGAGGAAGGATAATATGATCAATGTGCAGCAGAGAATTCTATAAGTCTAGAGGAAGGAATAACCAAGGAAATCTTCAAAGAGAAAGGACTTGAATTGACTCCTGAAGGACATAAACAGTGAGATGGGTGGAAGGGAAAGAGGACATTCCTGACTAAGAGAACATTATGAACCACAGGATTTCAGACCTCAGAAAGAATCGAAGCCAGTCCCCTCATTTTACTGATGAGGAAAAGTTAAGTAATTTGTCCAAGGTCACACAACTAATAAATAGCCAAGTCTAATAAATGAACCCAGTGCCTCTAACTCCAAATCCAGTATGCCTTGCCATTTTATACACTGCTTTTCAAGGGACTAAAGGTACAGGGGTGGGAAGAATGAGCATAGCATCTTCAGGGAATTGTGAATCTGAAGGACAATCTCTACATAACCTAGGAACCCCCTCCTCTCCCTTCCCTGCCCAAGACACAGGAAAGAAATCACAAGGTAGTACTACCAAGTCCCTGCTGCCACCTTCTGAATGGTCTGGGTAAGATACCTAACTAAATGAAACTGATACCACAATGGTACGTGAGAGGAGAGACAGGATCCAAGGTGTTGAGGCCATTGGGAGCTTACTACTCAATAAATCCCACCTGCCAATGAACCAGGCACTGGTACAGGATACAGAATATAGTCTTGACTGCAGATGCCAGCAGAAGGCCCTAAGTGCACCAACTCTCCTTCCCTAAGGTCAAAAGGACAGCCCTGGGCAAGGAACCATAGTAAGGAGTAAAATGGGGATGGGGATGGGGATGGGGGGACGCCTTTGGGGCAACCATCCTGAGACACACATCAGACTACAGAAGCTGCCACAACATTGGTCAGGCCCAGGAGATCTTTTGGCAGGCTTTGCAACCCAGGTGACCTTCAAGCACGGCTGAAATCTGAATCTGAGTGGCCAACACTGGCATCACTGCAGCCGTCACTTACCCTAAGCTTCCAGGCCTTGGGAAAAGATGAACCTATTTTCAAATTGCACGTGGCCAAGTTAGGGAACATTTGTGCGTTATCACAGCCTGTGTCGGGGTCAAGGGGGAGGAGGGAAGGGCAAAGTTTTCATTTAACTCTGCAGTCCTAGCAATAGAAGTCTCACAACCATACTATGAATTAGCTCTCCCAAGGCATGGAAACTGGCCAGGGAGATACTTTCCCATGCTTGAATGGATTCTGCCATTCCCTTCCCTACCCCAATGAGACTGTAGGCTCTTAGAGAACAGATGTTAAGTATGTTAGGCTACTTTGTCCTTCCCTAGAACCTAGCGATGGTGAGAGATGCATGAGCATAATAGCTGGTATTTACATAAGTGTTTTAAGGTCTACAAAGTGCTTTACAAATACCATCTCATTCTACTTTCACTAGGACCTGTGGGAGTAGGTGCTATTATTACTCTGCCCTCTTTGGAGAAGTAATGCCTTCGATTCTGCATTTCAGTTCCATTCTTTAGCCAACCCAGTGCTTAAATGCATGGGCATCCGGTACCCCATAAGAGTACCTTGCTTTTGCTGCTTTGTTCAGTTGTTTCAGTCACATCCCACTCTTCTCGACCCCATTTGGGGTTTTCTTGGCAAAGATACTGGAGTGGTTTGCCATTTCCTTCTCCAGCTCTATTTACAGACAAGGAAACTGACAAACAGGGTTAAGTGACTTGCCCAGGGTCACAGAGCTGGTGTTTGAGGCTGGATTTGAACTCAGGAAGAGGAGTCTTCCTGATTCCAGGCCTGGACATCCTGACTCCATTGAGCCACCTAGCTGCCCCAAAAAGAATACCTTGACAGGCTTACAAATATAGGCTTGTAACTCACTGAGAGTTGTGACCTAGACCTCCAAAGTTAACCTTAGCTGAAAGGCAACAAATACTAAATGATGTCTCCATCCTATTTCACTAAATCATAGGCTTAGAGTTAGAGGAAACTTCAGAGATCATCCACCCCAATGTATACATGAGCAAGAATCCTATGCTTAAGAGGTAGTCACCCAGCCTTCACCACCAACGATGGGAAGCCCTCTACACATCCCAAAGCAGCCCATGTCACTTTCAGAAAATTAGGATTTTTTTTTTTTACCTTTACCTAGAGCCTAAATCTGATTCTCTGTAACTTCTGCTACCTAACTAGTTCTCCCCTATGAGGCCAAACAGAACAGTTTATTCTCTCTTCTACATAACAATTCTTCAAATATTTGAAGATATCCATGCCCCACCAAGAAAATTCTTCTCAACACCGAACATCTCCCAATTCTTTCCATCAGTTCTGGATCAGTTCTACCACACTCCAGATCATCTTCACCTGGAACTGCATCAAAATGTTGACTTCCTTCCTTCTTTCTGCCCTCTACACTAAACCTTCACTCTCAGAGCAAAACCTTTGCCCTACTTACTACATCATCTTGTGAGGATTTCTCCCTATTTGATCTAATAATGCAGAGGCTCTCCATCTACTTTCCTTTAGTATTGGAACCCCCCCCCACACACACACACACACAGGCACAACACACCAGAAGCCCTAGGCTCTAGGGTAGGGTATGAATCCCCACCCCCACCCCCCAGGTCAATGACTGACAAAGAGATTGCATGTTGGGTCCTTCAGGGAAGAAAATGAGATCTGCAAGCCCTAAGACATTCTCTACCTTCTGGTTTCCTAGTTAGATCCACTGCAGACTACTCAGAGAAAAGAATTAAAAGAATCTTTCATATCTATCATCCATTCTACCTTTCTGTAAAAGCAGCGAAAGCATTGGAAAGACAAACTGCCACCAAAGAAATTTCCTTCACTATGTCCAAGCAAAATGAAATCTTGGCCATGAAAAGAAATCACACCTTAGAGTGAAGGGAATCTGCTAAAGAGTCCAAGCCACAAGAAAAACAAAACCAAAAAATCCTTATACAGCACATCTTAAGGACCTGAGTAAATCTATTCTGGGAGAAGACAGATGTTTCTCAGCCTGCAGGATCTGATACAAGACAGTGCCAGAGTTAAGATCAGACCATGAGACAGTTCCACTACAGCAAGCCCAACAAAACCAAAATTCAGCTCTGTTCTTGTCTAAAGACTACAATTGGTACCGGGGAAGAAAAACACTACCACCACCATCAGGGTGCTGCTTCCAGAGATATTAAAAAAAAAAAAAAAAGATAATATTCAGAAAGCCCAGGGGGCCTGGAAGACAGGAAAGAAGTATCAGGACAAGTGAAAACCCAGTCCACACAACTGACAACTGGGGTGAGGATTCACAGATGAAACATGTCAGCATTTCACGCATAGAATCACGAAGGAAAAAAAATGGAACAAAGACAGGTAGAAAGGGCAAAAAGGGCCGGGTTGACAGGAGCAGCGAGGAACAATGTGGGTGAAGAAGAAACGCTTTACTTTTGACTTCTCACATTATTAGACACATAGTAGGAGTAGGCACTTGAATATGAGACAAATTGAAACTTATCTCCCACAGGGAAAGAAATGGAAGCTACTGGCTAGCGACAGAGATGGAATGAAATTGAACAAACTTTGGGCTGAAGATCAATCTCAAGTGAGAAACCTTCTTCCCCCTGTGACTACTAGTAGAAATCCCATCACTGGAGGCACTGACACATTTCCTGGGGCATCACTAGACCTTAAGGAATTTTCACACAGTCTTTACCTACACCTAAAGGGCAATGAACCTGTAAAGAGGATGAAGGAAGGAAGGTGGGGAGGGTCTTTCATCTGAAACAGTGAAACGGCATGACTCTGGGGCCTTAAGACTGAACTCAGAAAACTGTGTTTTTCTCTCCAGGTCAGCAAGTATGGCAGCAGATACACTGCTGATGAAAAAGGCGAGCGCCCACACCAACCCTCCCCAACCTTTTTTCCTTCTTTCTTTTTAATCACTGCACTTGCAAAGGAATAGAAAGGGTCAGGGTAGGTCTTTCAGAGCTTTAAAACTGAGGCGACCCTTGAGAAGTAGCTGGGAGATTTGTCCAAGTCACAGGCACAACTACAGAGGGGGGAAAAGCCCCTGAACCGTACGCTAGGGAAGAAGCAATTTCCTCATTCAGGAAGTATGCATTTCCCTTTTTAAAGTCTTTCCTCCAAGCACCTCTTTTCCATCGGAGCCCCATAGGTAAATAACACTAGAAGCAGTCCCCTGCCCTCACAGCCTAGCAGGTATCTTAGCAGCTAATGGGTCTGATGGTTGGGTCCCAAAGGAAGGGGGCCCTAGAGTAACAACCCACGGTGAGGTGGGGGCGCCTGAGAGGCAGCAATCTGCAGTCTCCCGTTTGCAGGAACTGCCATTCTCAGGAATAGGGTTGGGTGGGAGCCGAAGTGACATCTCTCAAACTTTGCAGCGGAAAGTTCCCAGGCTCAGGGTAGAAGCCAGCCAGTTGTTATTCAGAAAGTCACAACCCTCCCCCCCGCTCCCAACCCCCCGCCCACACACCAGCCTCCCTCCATACCACAGGTGGGCCTCCATAGATTGGTTCTCCCATCACATGCCCCGAGTTCCAGCATCCCAGTCCATACCCCACACCCCCACCACTGCTCCAACCCCCTCACCTTGGCCTCAAAGCAGATGCCATGCTGGAAGGCGTCCTCGTTATGGAGGGGGATCCGCAGGTCGTGCCCATCGTCCACCAGGTTGTACTTGGTTTTGCTGGGCATAGTGACCCCAGCGAGGAGAAGGGGGCTGAAAGGAGAACGAGGCTGTCCCTCTCCTCCGGCGAGGTGGGCTGCAGCAGGATAGGGGGCCGAGGCGAGAGAGAGCTGGGAATACGGGGGGCGCAGCGCCCGGCTCTGGAGCCCTGTAAGCCGCGGGCGCCCCTAGCCCTGCGGCACCGAGCTGCGCTCTGCGCGGAGGCAGCCGAGTCCGGGAGCTGCGCGAGGCGCCGAGTGGCAAGCGGAGCGGGAGCAGGACAAGACGGTGGTGGCGGCGGCCGATCCCAGCGACAGGAGCGGCGGCGCGGGGGCCATGCAATTCCTGCTGGGGAGCAGGAGCTGGAGGACTGGGACAGGGACTAGGGCTGGGGGGAGGAGGAGGAGGAAGAGGAGGAGGAGGAAGAGGAGGACGAGCAGCAGCGACGGCAGCAGCAGGCGGGAGCGGGGTCCGCGCGGAGCCCCCAAGGCTGGGGGAGGGGAGGACACGGACCCACCCCTCCGGCAGCGGGAGCCGGGCGCAGCTCCTGCCCGGGATCGGGGACTGGGACAAGGAAGGCAAGGAGGAGGGGGAGGAGCAGGAACAGGAGGCGGGGGCGGAGGCGGTGGCGCGGGCGCCTGTCACCGAGACGAGACGCGGGATCTGCCACCCAGCCAGGCGAGCCGAGCCGAGCCGAGCTGAGCCGCTCCTCCCGCGCGGGGCGGGCCCCTGGCCGCGGCTCCTCCTGCGGGGGCGGGCTGCCGAGAGCCCGGCGACTCCGCCCCCGCCCCGGGCTCTCCCGGCCAGCGCCGGCCTGGGCTGGGCAGGGTTGGGCAGGTGAAAGTCCCCGCAGACGCTCGGAGCCCGAAACGCGGACTGCCCCGAAGGTCGGATGGGGTGCCCACCGGATCTGGACCGCCCTGAGACCCCGAGAACTTCGCCTTCCCCGCCTGAGCCCGGAGAAAGACAAGAAGAGCTCCGAGAAGGGGCTGGGGTTGGCGTTCGGTGGGGTTTGGTTTGGTTTTCCCACTTTCCTCCAAATGGTGTGCTGGACCTGATTTATAGAAACAGATAGAACGTTTTCTAGATAGGTTGGGGAAGAAGGGGGAACAAGCATTTATTAAGCACCCACTATCTGCCAGGCGCTGTACCAAGAGCTTCGCAAATACTGTATTTGATCCCCACGACAACCCCAGGCGCTGTTATTATCTCTGTTTTTACAGTTGATGAAACCGAGGCTGACAGAGGTTAAGTGATTTGCCCTGGCGTCACACAGCTAGTAAATTTCTGAGGCTAGGTTTTGAGGAGAGGGGGTGAGTGAGAGAGGGAGAAAGAAACGGGGCGGGGAGGGCAGAAGGAGAGGGAGAATGAGATCGAGTGAGAGAGAGGAAGAAGGAGGAGGAAGGAAAGGGAAGGAAGATGAGAGAGGAGGAGGAGGAGGAGAAGATCCCATCTATTATTATATATGATATACAAGGTGTCCCAAAACTCTTAATGCACTTTCAAGCTTGAGTAACATTAGTAGCTGAGGTTATCAGGAAAGATAGCATTTGAAGCTTTAATAGCAGGAAAACCTTTGATTTGATGACTGGTGCTCTGAAGGGAATCACAATTCTCTTCAGGTCTCTGAAAAAAAAAAGATGTCCCTCTTCTTTCTGAAGCTAATGTCTCTAGTTAACCATCCCCTCCAGCTTCCTCTTCCCAAACCTCATCCCATCAATAACCTCTCATTTCTTCCTCTCTGCCTGCTCCTTCTCATGCACTTAGTCCAGATTTCCCTATCCTTGTTTTTATACACACACACACACACACACACACACACACACACACACACACACACACATACCTTGGAGAGGGACAGCATGGTGCCATGGAAAGATATGGACTTAGAAATTACAGGATCCAAGTTCAACCCCTACTCTTACTTATGACCTGTGTAACCTTGAACAAGTAACTTAATTTCTCAGGGCCTTAGTTTCTCCACAAGTAAAATGAGAGATCTGACTAGATCTAAGGTCCTTCCCAGCTCTGAACCTATGATCCTTTCCTACAACATTCTTTCTTGCTCTCAGATCTTTTCTTGACAAATCAGTCTAAAGTGGAAGCCTCTAGCTGCTCCTGAACACTGAGTTGTTTGCCCCTTATGAGCTGGCTTTTCTGACCCACCTCTCTATTCAAACTGCTTTCTCCAATATCAACAACACCTTTCTATTTACAAAGTCCAATGCCTTTTTTCAGCCTTTCACCAGCGCTTCCATTACACAAATGTTTATAAAGCACCAACTATGTATGGTGTATTGTTCTATACTGAGAAATGGACAAAAACAAAGTAACTTCTGCCTTCTAACAATTTACATTTTACAAATGAAACTGAGAACCCCAGAAGTAATGACTTCGCACTTACTAATTGCAGGTGTTTCCCAAGATTCTCACCTTTGATCCTCTCTATATTACAGTCTCCCTTGGTAAACTCGGAGTGTGTGTGGATAAGTGACGAGAATTTACCTCCAGCAAAGACCTCTATCTTTTGAAAGACCCACATTTCCAACTACCTAGTGGACATATGCCCAGAAAGACTCCTCAAACCTAGCAGCATGGTACACTGCATTGGGAGCCAACAGACTCCTGATTCTGCTATCTGCTGCTACTTGGGAGACCTTTGGTAAATCATTTGTCTTCTCTGGGCCTCAGTTGCCTTATCTATAAAATAAGGAGGTTGGACTAGGTCATCTCTAAGGGTCTCTAAATCTGA
Organism: Vombatus ursinus; assembly: GCF_900497805.2. Lineage (NCBI taxonomy): Eukaryota > Metazoa > Chordata > Mammalia > Diprotodontia > Vombatidae > Vombatus > Vombatus ursinus. The sequence goes on along the minus strand of NW_020954567.1, from coordinate 617,806 downwards.
ATATATCCAAAACTATCTTCAACCTATCAAAACCATTTTTCTCTCTATTAATGGCGCCATCCTCTTGAGCAGGTTCAGGTTTCAATCAATGAATACAAATTTACTAAGCCTCTAAAACAGCCCCTACCCTCAATGGGAGGGATTATTTCAATGGGGGGGTATTTTTATTTCAAGGCGGGGAATATATATGTAAATATATGTGTAAATGCATATATGTACATGTATTTATTCATCTATATGAATACATCCATGTAAATACAAATTATATACAATTAAAAGAAGTTAGATCTTCATTTGAAAATAAAATGAAATTTAATTTAAAACCCAAACTCCAAAGAGTTTTTTGGTTTTGTATAAAGTAATTTCTTTATTTTTACTTTATATTTACATTTTAAACTACTATCTATTACATATGATACATTGTTTAAAATATATTACTTTATAATTTACTTTGTAAAATAACTTAAAGGGCAGAGTACTGGTTGGTCAGTTGTTGTCCTTCATTCTCGAAGAGGACCAAATGACATTACTATGCTAGAATCAAGTTTTAGTGTGCCCGAATGTGACTGATCAGACCAAAAAGAGCTCGGAATGTTCTACCACAGGTTGGGCACAAATAGTCCATGTGAACATTTGGGGTGGATTTTCTAAGTTTTCATCCTGCATTTGTCTTGAGCTATTTCAATTCTGCTCTGCTCATAGAGCACAGCACCTTCTCTGATGTGGGCATGTCATGCTGGATGGTCCTGTGCCAGTGTCTCCCATGTCACACAATCAATTCCAAAGTTCTTAAGAGAGATCTTGAGAGTATTCTTGTATCATTTATTCTGACCACCATGTGAACTTTTGCCCTATACAAGTTCTCCATAAAATAGTCTTTTTGGCAAGTATACGTTTTGCATTCGAACAATGTGGCCAGCCCATTGGATAGCTGAGGTTATCCGGAAGGACCACATTTGTTCTTTTTCAGTCATGCCCTATTCTTTGAGACCCTACTTGGAGTTTTCTTGGCAGGGATACCATAGTGGTTTGCCATTTCCTTCTCTGGCTCATTTTACAGATGAGGAAACTGCAGCAAACAGGGTTAAGTGACTTGCCCAAGGTCACAAAACTAGTCAGTGTCTGAGGCTGGATTTGAACTCAGGAAGTCTTCTTGATTCCAGGCTCAGTGCTCTATCCATTACGGCACCACCTAGCTGCCCTAGCTATATAGGAGGTGGCAATTGAACTTGTTTGTCCTTCCGTCCTTCTCAAAGAAGATCATGACCTCAGGAAGATGAAGCCAAGACTTGCAAGTGAATTGGATTTAAGCAAGGGAAGGCTATGCAAAGTCACCAATCTCACTTTCTCCTCCTAGCCATCTGGGTCCAGTGGCAAGATATAAATCAGGATGACTAGAGATGGCCCTGAGGCAATTGAACTAAACTTGAAAGAAGCTAGGGCTTTTAAGAAGAGGAGGTAAAAAAGGACTAACACATTCAAGACATGTAGCTTTGCAAAGGTGCAGAGATAGGAAATGGAATGTTGGGTAGTAGGCCAATACCCAACAGGCCATTTTGTCTGCAAAGCAGCATGTCTGAAAGATAATATGTATAAGAAGGGAGGGTAGGCTAAGTGCCAGATACATGATGAAGGGCACCAAATGCAAAGAGGAACTTGGATTTTAACCTAGAGACAATAAGGAACCATAGGAGCTTTTTTTTTCTTTAAAGCATGAGAGAGATCTGGTCAGACCTGTGCTTTAGGAATGTTGATTTGGCAATTGTGTAAAGAACAGATTGGAGAGAGGAGAGAGTTGAAGTGGGGAAATCAATTAGGATACTTTTGGAAAAGTTCAGGCAAGAGGACTTGAAGCCCTGATCAAAGGAGATGGCTCCATGAGTTGGGGGGGGGGGGCATGGAAAGGTACAGGTGGGAAAAAATGATGTTGAGGTAAAATGAACAAGGACTGGCAACTGATTAGATCGATGGGGTGAGGAATGAAAGAAGACTTTGAGGTTTGGAACCTGGGTCACTGGAAGGATGATGGCACCCTCAACCAAAATAGGGAAATTTGGATGAAGGGTGAGTTTGGAGGGAAAAACAATGAATTTTGTTTTGGACATGTTGTATTTAAGACATCTATGAGATGCTCAGTTGGAAATATCTAATAGATGGTTTGTATCCCTATGGCTTAGCCCAGTTCCTGGCATGTAGTAAGTACTTAATAAATGCTTACTCACTGACTGATGTGGGACTGAAGTTTAGGAAAGAGGCTAGAGTTGGATACATAGATACACATGTTTAGGATTTATCTGCATAGAGATGATAAATGAACTCACAGAAGCTGATGCAATCAACAAGGATGTGGAAAGAGAAGAAAGAGTAGGACACATACTTGGAGTACACCTACACTTAGAAGATGGGTGCTAATATAAAGGATACTGCAGAGGAAAGACCAGACAGGAAGAGAACTAAGAGAGAGATCTGTGGCACAAAAGCCAAGGGAGGAACTAGTATTCTGGAGGGAAAAGTGGTAAATAGTGTCAAATATTACAGAGAGATAAAGAAGGATGAAGACTGAAGCCCCTGGATTTGGTATTTTAGAGCTCATTAGTAACTTTAGAGAAAGCAGTATCTGTTAAGGGTTATGTGGGAAACCAGACTGCAAGAGACCAAAATATGAGTGAGAAGAAAGTAATGGAGGCAAAAAGAATAGATGGGTTTCCTAGGAGTTTGACTATGAAGGAGGAAAGATGGAGAATAATATATTGGGGGGGGTGGTAAGATTAAATGCGAGGGTTTTTCTTTAATATATTTTTATGTATTTCATTGAATGTTTTCCAATTACATGGAAAATAATTAAACATTCATTTTTTTAAATTTTGAGTTTCAAATTCCCTCCCATCTGCCCTTCTCCCACCCCTTGAGAAGGCAAGTAATATATTTATTGTACATGTTAAATCATGCAAAACATATTTCCACATTAGCTACATCACAAAAGAAAACAAATACATGCACCAAAAAAAAACCCCATGAAAAATAAAGAAATTTTGAAAGTGTGCTTCAATCTGCACTCAGAGCTCATCAATTCTCTCTGTAGGTGGATAACAATTTTCATCATGCATCATTTGGAATTGTCTTGGATCATTGTCTTTCACAGTTGATCATCCTTACACTATTGTTGTTACTATGTACAATGTTCCCCTGGTTCTGCTCACTTTACTTTTCCTCAGTTTATATAAGTTTCCCAAGTTTTTCTGAAACCATCCTACTTTTTATTTCTCATAGCACAGCAATATTCCATCACAATCACATACCACAACTTGTTTAGCCATTTCCCAATTGATGGGCATCTCCTCAATTTCCAATTCTTGTCCACCCCAAAAAGAGCTACTATAAATATTTTTGCACAAGTAGGTCCTTTTCCCTTTTGTTTAAATATCTTTGGGATACAGACCTAGGAGTGGTATTGCTGCATCAAAGGGTATGCAGTTTTATAGCCCTTTGGATGTAGCTCCGAATTGTTTTCCAGAACCATTGAACTCTACATTCACATAATGCACAACTCCACCAACAGTTATATTAGCATCCCAATTTTTCCACATCCCATGAGGGTTTTATTTTTAAGGATGGAGGAGACCTGGATGTGTTTTTAGGCAATCCAATCAATAGAGAGAGGAGTCCAATCAATAGGGAGAGACTGAAGATTGGGGGGAAGGATGATTTATGGGATTCATTTGTTGGAGGAGAATAAAAAGAGTGGGATCAGGAGTACAAGTAAAAGAGGGATTAGCCTTGGTGAAAAGAAAGGACACCTTTTCTGCAGAGACTGGAGCAAAGAAAGAGAGAATTGGGGATAATATCAAGGAGTTTTGAGATGTAGGACAGAAGAGGGAACTCATGGCAAATGGCCCATATTTTCTCCTAAACCATAAATTCATCATTGACTCCTCTCTCTCCTTCATCCCTTACTTCCAAACAGTTGCCTAGTTCTGTTGTTTCTACTCACCCCCCTCCAATCCAATCAACCTAGTGACTCAATGTTTGTCCCCTCCTACCAATTCCCTCTGCTACTACCCTAATTCAATTCTTCATTATTTGTCTCCTGGACTTATTGAGTGAAATGGGCTCATAATTGGTCTCTATACTTCACAGATATGCCTCCTAATCCATTTTACATACAATGCACATCTCTGACCATGTCTATAATGTTATCAAAAAACCTTTAACTGTTCTCCATTTTCCATCAATTTAAAACTAAATTCCTTAGCCAGGCATTAAAGGTCATCCATATTCAAGACCCAACCAACGTTTCCATTCTTATTTTCCAGAATCCTCATATACACATACAATTTATATTGTGAAAGTGCTGAAATCCCTATTAAATTGGGGTTGGGTATTCCTATAGTTACTTATTGAATAGTAACATGTGGAAGGGCCACTAGGATGGTTCTGGGTCTAAAAACCATAAGTGAAGGAATTGGAGATTTTATAGCCTGGAGAAGAGAAGATTTAGGGAATGATATAGTGGCTGTCTTCAACCTCATTTCTTTGAAGACTTAGTGTTACATGACTCATAGTCTTACAACATAACCAGAAGAACATTGGTATTTAAAAGATGGGCCTTTGTTTCAGGAAAAAGATTGGGGTCATGAAAAGAACTTGGTGATTTCCCAAAGGCAATCCAGCCCACTCTCCTCGTGCTGCTCAATTCTGAGCCCAGGGCCTTGTATATCTGTGGTGTCTTTCCAAGATATATTGCATATATTACATATATACTGATGGATGGGCAATCTATGCTGTCCATCATCTAACTACATACCATAATCTGAAAAACAGGAATTCTCTGCCCACTTCATTTTTCCTGTGTGGATAAGACACAAACACTTTTGAGTAGTTATATACATCATTTAGGGGAGCTCTGATGTTCAAGGGCCTGGTGCCATCAATATATAATACCATCCACAAACATGAGCATCTGGAGGAACTTACCTCTTTGACTTGGATTCTATGCTGTATCTCCATGACAATGATGAGCACCTCTAGCAAGCATACATCAATCACCAAAGGGTTTTTTTTTTTTTGATTCGCTTGATATTAACAATTGGGGGGGTATTGAACAATTGCTTATTATATCTTTTAAGGAATCTCATATAATTTGGAAATATACCTTGTTGGAGAAGAGCCTTTAAGGCAATGATTTGCTCTACCACATCAACATTTCTTTTGTAGTTAACATTCAGTAAGCGTAAAGAGAGCATGACTTTTAATCAATTTTATGATGACAAAGAGAGTTAGGTGGCTAGGTAGCTAGCTGGTGCAATGGATAGAGCCTGGACCTGGAGTCAGGAAGACCTGAGTTCACAATCCTCCCTCAGACACTTACTAGCTGTGTGACTCTGGGCAAGTCATTTAACCTCAGTCTGCCTTAGTTTCCTCATATAAAATTGGGGAAGATAATGACATCTACCTGTCTAGGATGAGTAAAGATAAAATGAGATAATGTTTATAAAGCTATTTGCAAAACTTAAAATGATATGTAAATATTACATATTATAATTTTGGTTATGTGACCTACTTCGTTCTCAAAATATTCAAATTGTTACTATAAAATTTTGTCTGTATGGGAAAATAAGCATATGGAAGAGTCACCCAGGATCCTCTCAGCCATCTAGGTTCATAATCTCAGAGTCATATTTGCCCTTTACTTCTCCCTAATCCCAGATCCCATGCATTCAATTGGTTGCCAAGTCCTATGAATTCCATTACTACAACATTTCTTGAATCTGGTTTTTGTTTTTGCTTTGACTACAACCTCCTTATTTCAGGTCCTCATCTCTCTCTCTCTCTCTCTCTTTCTCTCTCTCTCTCTCTCTCTCTCTCTCTCTCTCTCTCTCTCTCTCTCTCTGCCTATACTACTGAATAGCATTTCAGAATCATAGGATTTCAGAGTTGGAAGAGAACAAAATCCCTTGCATCATTGGCCACTTATTACCATCTATGGCCCCCCAAAGAATCCCAACTACAACACACTTGGTAAGTGTTCACCTAGCCTTTCCTGAAAGACCTCCAATGAGGATTAGATGAGGGAGTCACAACCTCCCAAGACAAGTCATTCCACTTTTGGATAGCTCTAGTTACTAAGTTTTTTCTTCCATCAAACCCAAAGTTGCCTCATTGTAACCTTGCTCCCAGTTCTGCCCTCTGAGGCTAAACAGAGCAAATCTAATCCCACCCTCCCCTTCCATACGACAGTCTTTCAGGTACTCTCCAGTCCCCTACCTGGTCATCCTACCCTTTCTAGCCATCCTCCACCTTGCTGCTTGAGGAAATCTTCCTAGTGTGCCACTCCCACCATATCACATTTCTGCTCAAAAACCATCATTGGCAACTTAGTACCAACTACACTCCACCAGCAGAAAATGATCACCTCCTCCTCGAATTTCTTATAGATCTTTGCCTGGAAGTTGTATTTTAACATTATAATAATAATTCAAATTTATATAACACTTTAAGTTTTACAAAATATTTCTTTCTAGCAACCCTGTGAGGTAGATAATGTATGTGCTATTATCCCCATTTTTATGGCAGAAGAGGGAGGGGAAGAGAATAAGCACTTATTAAGGACCCACTATATGCCAGGCACTGTGCTAAGTGCTTTACAAATATTATTTTAGGTGAGTAAACTGAGGGCAGCTAGGTGGTGCAGTGGATAGAATGCCATGCCAGTCCTGGAGTTGAGAAGACTCCTCTTCCTGAGTTCAAATCTGGCCTCAGACATTTACTAGCTGTGTGACCCTGGACAAATCACTTAACCCTGTTTGCTTCATTTTCCTCATTGTAAAATGAGCAGGAGAAGGAAATGGCAAACCATTCCAGTATCTTTTGCCAAGAAAACCCCAAGTGAGCTCATGGAGAGTTGGACATGACAGAAAAATGACTTAACTGAACTTAACTGAGGAACTGAAAATGAGAGGTCACACAGATACTAGATGATACAAGGTTTGAATTAAACTCCAGGTTTCCTGACTCTAAATCCAGCACTCTGATACATCATACTGCCTGTGTAATGCCTAACATTTCTCCTAGAACTTTACCAAGAACTACTCTTTATACTTAAAGCTTTTTTTTTTTCCTGTCATGGTTATTTATGCACATACCTTTCCCTCCTATTACTTTATGAGGTCCTTGAAAGCAGGGATTGTATTATATCTCATTTTATACTCAGAGCACCTAGAGAAGTGACTTTCACATACCGGGCATTTAATAAATGTTCATTTAAATTGGATTGAACTGAATTGAATGCAGAAGAGGGAGTAAATTTATTGTATGTGTCTCCAGGGACCAAAATGATGATAAATATGATAGAAATTATAGTCTATATCAGCTCAAGGGAGAAAAGAACTTTCTGACTAATGAATATATATGGGAATTGGCTTCCTTGTCAGGTAGTGAGTTCCCCATCTCTGGTGTTCAAATACTATCTGATTACCTATAAAGAATGTCATAGAGGAGAGACCTGCATGGGGGTAAATATCATCCATGGCTTGCCAACATTCAGAACATTCTTGAAACAAAGAATGTAGCCAGGTCTGTATGTGCTGGTCAGTGCATTAGGGAAGAGATACAATGACAAACCAACATGAGGGACACTTTGGGGAGGTGGGGAACTGCCCTTCAGATACAGTGCAATAGAAGAAGAGTTTTGAATTTGGAGTCAAAGGACTAGAATAAGAATAAAATTCTGGCTCTTCCATTTCGTGCATGTGTGATCTTGTGGTTTCCACCTTCAAAACATCTCTTGTGTCTATTCCCTTCTCTCCCTGGGCATAGCCACCAAGTTAGTACAAGTGCTCATCATCTTTCACCTAGGGTGACATCCTTCTAATTGGTCAACCTGACCAAGTCTCTTGTTCTAATACATCCTTCACTCAGCTGCTAAAATGATTTTCCTAAAGCACAAATCACACCGTGCCACCACCACCCTCCCCCCTAGTAACCTTCATGGCTCCCTATTACCTCTGGAATCAAATATGAAGCCGTTTCTATGACATTTAAAACCCTTCACAGCCTGGCCCTTTCTACCTTTCTAATCCTCTTACACTTTGCTTCTTACACATTCCACAATACAATGACACTGGCCAACTCATGGGGCCTCCTACGTGACACTCCATTTCCAGACTCCATACCATTCTTTTCCACAGGCTGGCCCCCATACCAGGAATGTTCTCCCTCCTTATCTCTTCCTTTTAGCTCTCCTGGCTTCCTTCCAGATTCAACTCAAATCCAACATTCTTCAGGAGGTCTTTACTAATTCTGTCAAGTTAAGCTAATTCAACAAGCATTTATTAAATGCTTACTATGTGCCAGGCATAGTGCATACAGAGATGAAGGTAATCTCTGAGGGAAAGCACTGACTTTAAGGGACATAGAAAAAGGTTTCTTGCAGAAGGTGAGACTTTAGCTAAGATTTGAAGGAAGCAGAGAAGGAAAGAAACATTTATTAAACACCTGCTATGTACCAAGTACTTTACAAAGATTACCTCATTTGATTCTCACAACTTTATGAAGTAAGTGCTATTATTTTACAGTTGAGGAAACTGAGGCAGAGAGAGGGTAAGAGACTTGCTCAGGGCCACACAGCTAATATCTGAGGTCAGATTTGAACTCATCTTTTCCCAACCCCAGGCCCAGGGCTTTATTCACTGTATTACCTACCTACCTCTGCCAAGAGGCAGCAATAAGGAAGGAGAACATTCCAGACATCGGAGACAGCCAGTGAAACCGTTTGGAGTCAAGAGAAGGAGTATCTTATAAGAAGAACAGTAAGGAGGCCAGTGTTACCAGAACATAGATAACTTGGAGGATATTACAGTATAAGAAGACTAAACAGGTAGGACAGAACCAGAAGAAATGTTTATTTGATCCTGGAGGAGATAGGGAGCCCCTGGAATCTATTGAGTAGGGGGTGACATTGTTGGATTTGTTCATACCGGTGTGGATGTGTATACATGTATGCATTCATATATAGTGTATATGCTAGTGTATATCTACATATAGTATATGTGGATATATAATATATATGCATAATATGTACTAGTATGTGTATATACATGTATGCATACACGTAGGATATATAATGTGTGTATATACTATGGATTCACGTTATATACACACATACACATCTACATGATAAATATAGAATGTCTAATCTGTTGCCAAGTTCTGTATTTCTATCTTTGCAAGGTGTTATATGTATGCCCCCTTCTCTCCTCTGATACTGACACCACCCTGGTTCAAGCCTTCGTCCCCATACTCCTGGTATATAGTATATGTTTTATTTCCGTGTGTGTATACATATAATGTATATATGTGCATACATATATACATATAAAATATAGTGTATATATAGTATATGTGTGCATACATATATACATATAAATATAATATATATATAGTATTTGTGTACATACACACAAATATAAAATACAGTATATATATACTAAATATAGTATGTGTGCATACACATATACATAAAAAAACAGTGCATGTATACTATATATGTATGCTCCTTGAGGTTAGGGACCATATTTTTGCCTTTATTCATACCCCAGTGCCTGTCACATAATAAGCACTTAATAAACGCTTGTTGACTGACTGACTGACAGTCTCTCTTGGGCTCAATTTCTTCATTTGTAAAATGAGAAAGTAAAATTCAATGCCAGTTCTAATTCTATGATCCTTGAACATAGTTACCCCCTTTCCTGAGCCCCAGAGGCCTAGAACGGTCTGATCTTCACTCTGCCTACAGCTCCAAACGTCTAAAGGCCCCTTGGTTCTGGCTGGCTTGATTATTCACTAGCAGTCCATCACAGCCCCTTTTACTCTTTAAATGTCCTCCTACTGCCCTTTTCTGTGTCTCTGAAGTATCAGCATAATTGCTCACTATGTCTTTCACCAGGTCCCTGAGTCATCACCTCAAGCATTTTCTAATTATAGTGCATCCCTCCCTTCACAGACATCCTCTGGGGTACGCTGGTAAATGTTTAACAACCAGGGTGGGAGTGGGAGGAGTGAATGCACTCACACTGAAGTTTAATTTTCCTTATTAATACTCTCTTAAGTCTAGGCAATGACCAGAACAAATCAAGCCCTGTTTTGTCACAACTGCCAGTTTCTGAGACGTGAATTTAACAGCGGCTTAGAACCAGCTCCAGCGCACCTGTAGACACCCTCCCATCTTGAGAAGTGGGCTTGGGATTTGGCTTCCATACATATAGCTGAAGGGAACTTGGCCCTCGCCAGCAAGGGCACAGACATCCTTCCTGTGGCCATTGGCATGCTGTATGGATGCCAATGTACTTACAACCATCTGTTATTAGTCAGCTGCCTTCTCCTCTGTTGAACAAGTATGAGGATGAGTCTTAGGTATTAACTCTCACCAACCAAGAAAAGCTAGTGTCTATTTCTGCTGGAAAGAAAATGGGCTACTAGAGTGGACTCAGGTAGGGGTGAATCTACTCCAGGAACACAGGATTGGAAGGGTACTGCAGTTAGATAAATAGACAGTTCTCATGGAAACATTGCATTAGCCACGACAGCCTACAGTTCTTACAAGTACTCCTCAAGCTTCTGAACTATCTGCTCCAGGCCCTGTAGAGTGACAAAGGAAGAGGGAGTACCATTCACGGTATGCTCATGACACTGTTACAGAACTCTGGGCTTGGAAGGGATCTCAGAAGCCATTCCTGAACATGAGCTCCCTTCTAGAAGATACCCAAGGACTTGTGTAGCTTTTGCTTGACAATCTCCAGTGAGAAGGAACCCACTCTCTCCTGAGTTGCCTGTTTCACTTTTAGATGACTAATTGCTAGGATGTTTCCTCTAGATGAGGCCAAAATTGACATCTCTACAGCCTCTACCCTTTACTCTTAGAGCTGCCCACCAGGTCCAAGCAGAACAAATCTAATCATCTCCACATGATGGTGCTCCATATACTTGAAGATGGCTGTCATGTGCCCTCTAACTTTCCTCTTCTCCTGGCTAGAAGTGTCCAGTTCCTTAAGTAACAATACAGCTCTTCTCTTCTAGATACTCTTTACTTCATCAATGTCTTTCTTAAAATGTGGCATCCAGAATTGAACCTAATACTTCATTTGTTGCCTTATCAGGGCATAATACAACAGGACCAATCACCTTCCTAGTCCTGTACAATAATGACTCTCACTGAAGCCTATAAAACCTTCAAAACATTCCCTTCTACCCCCAACCTCATCCTTCAAAACTCAGATCAGATACAATAGGTTGCAAGAAGGGACATTTTAAATGCTACAGTCCAAGAATATGTAATTACATTAGTGTGAGCAGTCTCTCACTGACCTTTATTGCAGACCATCTGTAACTTAGTGCATAGTCTTCCAGAATTACTGTGGCGCTATATATACATATGTTTGTGTGTGTGTGTGTATGTATGTATGTACGTATGTGTTAATCAAACTGAAATTGGCAGATTTGGGGGCAAAAATATATACAGCCCGTGACCAGATCCTAATTAAAACCTTCTGGAGCTTAGTAATCACTGTGGAACCTTTAAGATTTAGGGTCACCTGTATCCTGCAAAGAGGCACTGGAGTAGAACTTTAATGGAAGTCTTCAATGTTTCAAAATATCTGTGATATCATCAATGTGAGACTTTTTTCCACTAATGTGGATCACACCCCATTCATGCCATCTTTACTGTGTGACTTTTATCCTTATAATTCCATAAATCATACCACATGAACTATACACCAGTTCTTCCTCTTTCTTGCCAAAGGATCAGTCCATACAGTCAGTCAATAGTCAACACACATTTACCAAGTGTTGACTATGTGAAGGGCATTTAGGTCGTGCACTGGATAGAGCAACAGGTGTGAAGTCAGAAAGATTCATCTTCCTGAGTTCAAATCTGGCCTCAGACACTTGCTAGATGTGTGGCCCTGGACAAGTCACTTACCCCTGTTTGCCTCAGTTTCCACATGTGCAAAATGAGGATGAGAAAAAGAGAATGGCAAACCACTCAAGAAAACTCCAAATGGGGTCAGGAAAAATTGGGCATGACTGAATAATGACTATGTGAAAGGCATTGAACTAAGTGTTTGGAAATGGGGTATGGGGAAAGAATAAACATTTATTAATCACCTACTATGTGCTAGGCATTGTGCCACATGCTTTAAAGTATTATCTCATTTGATCTAAAGAAAAGCAAAAATAGACCCTGCCCTTAAGAAGTTTACATTCTGATCATATATCTCCCTGATATCCTTTTTTTCATGCAGTAATATTTTAAAATGCACATATTTTTAAAGCCAGAAAATTCTGCCCTCTGTAAGTCACAGCTATTTATTTTCAAATCTGGCCTCAGACACTTACCAGCTGTGTGACCCTGGGCAAGTCAATCCTGTTTACCTCAGTTTCCTCATCTGTAAAATGAGCTGGAGAAGGAAATGACAAACCACTCCAGTTTTTTGTTTGTTTGTTTGTTTGTTCTGGCCAAGAAAACCCCAAATGGGGTCACAAAGAGTTAGACATGGCTGAAAACGATTGAATCTCACAAAGTCAAGTCACATTGCTAGCAGTAACAAATAGGGGGCACCATAATTCAGTCCTTGCCTAAAATCTAGTTCTGCCCAGTGGTTCCCTAAGGTCCTAAAATTGACATTACACATGATTGTATGAATGAAAAAGCAATTTTGAGCACTTATTATTCATCAGACATGTGCTGAGTGTTGGAGATATAAATACAGAAGAGAGACAGTCCCTGCCTTCAATAAGTTTGCGTCTTCTAGACACATGCACGGGAGAGGCGTTCACTGTTCTGAAAATGAGAAGTCAAAAAGGGAAGGGGAGAGATGGTGTGTTCAACAGCATGGCAAAAAGATGGCATGATCACTTGGCTGAGGCTGGTTAGATGTGGTGACTGTCACCCAATCAACACAATCCCGAAGTGAGAGAGGATCATCTGGTTGGGACAATGCAGAAGCAGAGACAGCAGAACAGACATTGCTCAGTGACCTAATTACAAAGTCGGTCAAGTTCATGGTCAGTTGATCACTGAATTCTTTCTTTCACTTTTCATCCATTTGGGAGGGTCAAGTAAACACCACCACCCACACAACTCAATTACCAGAATCAACAGATTAGTGGATTCTGAGCATGTGTGAGTCAGGAATCACGTAAATCAAAGTTTCCCAAACTTACTTGGCCTACCACCCCCTTTAAAAAAAAATTACTCAATGGCCCCTTAGAAATCTACTTTCTTTAACCTTTTAATGTTTTTTTTTAATTTGCATCATTTCAAAAAAATACATATATTTTTTAAATGAGGCATCTTAAATTGAATAATTTATTGTAAATTTATGGGATTTTTCCTGCATTGAAATTTTGATGATGCAATATAGCATCATGTAACCACGTAATATCGTATTGTAAACAAGTCACTACAAGCACATATTCCTGCCGATGCACGTTGGACTTCCCGACAATGTGCAACAATGCTTACCTGCCAACACTTACTTGCTAAGACCTATCTGCAGACTTGACCACTGATCAATTATAATTTGCATTTTGTGTGTTTATTTGGAAAATAATGTAATCACTACAACTTTAACTCTGTTACACAACAGATGAAATGTGTACCAATGGTTTTTCAAAATTTTCTTCTCTTCTTTCTTTATGCTTCCACTGCCCCTTTATTCAACGCACCCCAATTGCACCTGAGGCTACTACTGCCCCACTCGATCATTCCAGTGCTCCCTAGGGGGTGGTATCACCCACTTTGGAAACTATGATCTAAATGAATCTCAATGGAATTGTTCAGAATCACTGTTTTCATGATAAAATTACGTAGAGAATATATTGCCACTGAATATACTTTCCCTACTTTTTTGGCCTTGTACATCTTCATATATAACCACCCGTTCCCATATTCTGTTTTCTCCTATTCTGTTTTCTCAAGTCACTGGTGAAGATGTGGCATCTCTTGGGATGTTTTCCCAGACTATTGACTGGGAAAAATTAATCCCACATATTATACTGTATAGATTTTATGATGCCCATAAATATTTTAAAGCACCAAAAATAATTTGTACTAAGAAAATGCACCACTAACCTTTTTATAAATACAAGACATGAAAATATGATCAGGCTTGTTTGATTCTATGAATGCCACAGTAGCTAAATATGCCTCATAAATGCCCACTGTAAAACCTGGGATGATAGTTCAACAAGTTAAAGCCAAGACCTTAAGTAACTTTAGTATTTATGTTATGTAATCTTTTAGTTTCAGAATTCAAACACCTCTAGATCAACTGGGGGCCTCCTTAGAAGAAAACATTTACCATGCACAATTTTGTGTGTGTAACATCCAGTTTATAAAAAAATTTCACACCTACAGGAAACTTGCATGATATATATCATATGTATGTGCACGTATACACATATGCACACACATGTATACACACAAAATATATCACATGGATCTTCCTATATAACATGTATGTTGTTACATTTATTAATATGTCTTATACACATAAACATTATATCATAGAAGTTTCCATACATAACACATATATGCTATGTATTATATTCATTAATATATGTTTCAATACATATGTACATACATAAAACATATAGTAACATGGCAGTTTCCATATATAGCATATACTTGCTATTGTAATACTTATTAATATGTTTTACATGTGTATATATGTATGTATATATAATCATAAAGGTTTAACCTTAGAAGTGATTAAAGAGATCATTTAATTCAATCCCTTTATAATCATACATGAGGAAATGGAGTATTGTACATGTAATATTCAATCACTGAGAGTTCTTCACTGCAGCTAAATTTAATTCCATATTACATGAACAGAATAGTGGTGAACAGAAAACTTGCTTCTGAGTCAAAAGAAATCACGTTCTGCCCCTGATTAATCATGTAACTCTGGGCAAGCCCTTAACCTGTCAGGGCCCCAGGTGTCTCTCTAAGAATATAATACAGGGGCAGTTAGATTGGAGTGGATAAAGCACTAGTCTTGGAGTCAGGAGGACCTGAGTTCAAATCTGGTCTCAGACAGTTGATGTATATCAGCTGTGTGACCCTGGGCAAGTCACCTAACCCCAACTGCCTCACCCACCCCACTCCCACACAGATATATGTATGTGTGTATATATATGTCTATATATATGTATGTGTACATATATATTTATATATCACAAAGATGGTGCTGATTTGTACTGGTAGAGAAAATTCCTCCTGGGATCCCTCAACTTTGATGAAATCACAGGTCTCGTCCAAAACAAACACAATTAACGGGAGCACATTTTAGGTAGGGAACATCTTGGAGACAGAATTTGGTTGATTATATTTCTGACAGCTCAAGTGCTCTCAGTAACAGGGCCTGTTCTGAGCTCTGACCTCCACCTTGATGTAACTCAGATAGCCCCATGGATCTCTGATCTATTCTTACTCCAATGCAGTCTTGAAGCCTCCCTTCTTTCTAGGACAAGATGCATCTAAAACAATTCCCATTTATTTTGTCAAAAAAGTCAATGTTCTTTTGCCTTTTAAACTGACTAGAATTGACTTAATGCTTATCTAAAGCTATAATAATGAGCTATGTTGTAAAGGAGTTCTCTATTTTGTGGGGAGCAGATTTTATTATTATTTTTATTATTATTACTCATATGTTTGGAATCTGAGAAAATTATTTGACTTTACCATTAAAGGTCTTATGAATGCTATAAGAGCAGAACCAAGGGGCAGGCAGGTTTCTTTAACAGTGCTCAGAATCTAATTTCTAACATGCAATGGAGAGAGAACTCGGGTGCTCTTTCAATATTAGTGATTTTTCATTTAAGATGTGCAAAGATTAAGATACCCCAAAATATACACAAACAATCTGTGACTTCATCAGCCTGGGCATCTCCTGATATGGGTACTCTCTCTAGCATTACAGATATTAAACCCATCTATGGCTTAATAGATAATCCCTAGGAAGTTGTCTGGGTCAAATGTTCCATGACTTAAAAAACACCTGTCCCCAAAGGGCATTTTAATGTATCTTCTCTTTTCATCTGGACAGTTCAATAAGGAAACAGGGCAAACCTATATTTTAAAATTATACAGTGAAGAGAGCATTGGACTTTGAGTCCAGAGTCCTGGGTTCAGCTACCATTTCCAATACATATTAGCTGTATGATCATAAACAAGTCATTTTACTATTCAGAGCCTCAGTTTCCTCAACTATAAAATGGGATGATAACTCCTGAATTTCATAGGGTTATTGTAGGACAGGCATTTCTTGAGCTTTTTTTTTTTTTAACAAAGTTATTATTGTTATTGTACCAGGGTAAGCTCATGGAGTATGTGCTCAGGTACTATGGCGAGAAATGCATACAGTGACTCAGCACTGAAGGATTTATACTTTATAATAATAAAGTGTACTCTCCACCTCCTCACTTGGTGATCTTTTGCTCCACATGACAGAGCGGGGAAGTTGAACATGACCTCTGGACACTTCCAGTGACCTATGAGCTCTGACCTCTTACCTAAGGGTGAATGCAAACAGAGGGTCCTGGTTGCTCCCTTGTTGACCCAAGCAAATCAGCTGGGGTATATTGGGAACACTTGTCCATATCACCAATTCTAGAAAGTTCTCTGGGGGCCTGAGGACATTCAAACATAAAGAGTCACAGCAAAGTCCATGTGGCACAGCTCTGATGACCTCCTGAATGCCATTAAAAAAAAAAGTCCCAGCAAAAGTTCATGCACTACAGTTCTCAGACAATTCTAAAATAAAGTCTTTTCTGGGAGCCCAGGCCCACTATAGCTGGGGAGCCTGGACACTACATTTACTTCCAAGTACAAAGTTATATAAACTCAACAAACAAAACAATATTTTAGAAAGTTCTCATCAGTTATTACCTACCTAATATTTATAAGTGTTTTCCCCCAATCCAAAACAATTAAGAAAGAACAAAATTAAAATCAAACAAACAACTGGCAAAAGTGAAAAACAGGAAAAAATAAAGAAAAAAAATAGGTTTCCTCTCTCAGAGGAAAAGTCTAGTCTCAAATGAGTTCTTAGAGTACATAGAGCTCTTTGGGACCTGGGGTTGCCTAGAAGTCATTCTCTCACCCTCAGGTGAGAAATTAATCTGTCTTGGTTGAAAATTACTCCCTTGGATCCTTCCAGAACATAAGTCACACATACCTTTCTCTAATGGACCTCAGGTCCTTTCTAGAGTACTATTGGAACTAAATGAAAGAAAGTTACTCAATGTACAAAGTAATGAACATCAAGTGTAAGTCAGTTATTTACCTCTTCTACCCCAAAAGAAAGGCTTAAAACACAGAAGACCCTTAAGTGCTCACTGACAAATACTTACAACAGATATCAGTAACTCATCATTCCTACTATGCTCTTCTGGAAGGTAGACACTTTGGAGCGTCTTGTAGGTGTGCAAGACAGACATTTCACTTTCACATTTTATCTCTACTGACCAAAAAAGTCATTCAAAATTTATATCTCCTTATCAAAATCCTTATCTCCTTATAAACTGTGAAAGATTTGGCTATTCTGATCCATAGAATTCCAAGAGAATTCTAAAGAACTGGTGATAAAAAAATGCTATCCACCTCCAGAGAAAGAACTCATGAACTCTGAGTGCAAATTGAAGTATAATTTTCTTGTTTTCTTTATTTTTCTCACTTTTTTTGGGAAATATGGTCAATATGGAAAAGTGTTTTGCATGATTTCACATGTATAAATGATGACATATTGTTTGCCTTCTCACTTGATGGGGGAGGGGGAGGAGGAAGGGAGAGAATTTGAAACTCAAAATTTTTAAAATGTTAAAATTGTTTTTATGTGTAATTGGGGGGAATAAAATATTATTTAAAGAAAGAATTGATGCATCATTTCAAAGCACAGGTTCACAGGAACCAGTGGGGTTTACTGAGACCTTGAGATGTGATTTACCCATAGACATACAACTTGGAAAGTTTAGGTCCAGGACTTGAACTTAGGTCTTCTGACTCCAAGGTAAGTACTCTTTCCAATATGCCATTTGATCAATGGCTTATTTTCCCACCTATATAATAAGCTTCTTAAGGGTAGGGTATTTATGCTATATTTCTTTGGGTCCTCTACATCATCAAACATATTACTAATCCCTGATAACTACTCTATTCAATTTAACAAATGTTTTCTGAATATATACCATGTGCAAGATTATAAAGGAGTTGGTAGGTCTTTGACCTTAAAAAGGTTAGAATCTCTTATAGGGGAAAAAACAAGTACATGATTAATGAAAATAGTAATTCCTTCTCATGTAGATAGCTCTTTAAAGTTTATAAAATCAGGGGATTTATAGCTAGAGAGACCTTAGATATCTAAGTCATCTCACCAATTTTACATACTAGAAACTGAAGCCTAGAGAAGTTTGGTGATTTACTCAGGATAGCACAGGACAAAGTTGGGATTTGAATGCAAGTCTTTTGATGCTAAATACTTGTACTGCCTTCTTCACAGGGTTGTTACAAGGAAAGCACTATTATTATAGTCTTTGAACACTAACTATGAACTCTGATGTAGCCTTATGTTGTCTTGAAAACACTAGCAAAAGATCAAGGAAAGAATTAGCACCCCTGATCAGGATGGATAGGATGGTAATAATATAGGACAAAAAGAAGATGGACCTACTAAATTCCCGTGTTGCTCTTGTTTCCTCTGCCATGGAAAATGATCTACAGCTGGAAAAGATAAAAACAAAAATAGTTGATAGAGAACTTAAGCCCAAGATAAATGTGAGTACAGTAAGAGGACCCTTAGCTATCCTCAGTGAGTTGAAGTCATTTGGCCTAGATAAGGTAGTTCTTACCTACAATCATCTTCACATCATCCCATCTCTTCCACTCCAGCCATTCTCTCTACCTCTTCACCATGGCACTTTGGGAAGCCAGGTCCTGATAACTGAACACTAAACTAATAATGGGCTCTCTCAAGCCAACATGAGCATACCTCTCCGTACTAATGACTGTCTAACTGAAGAAAACCTCTCCTCCTTATGGACTATAAAAGTAATCTAATTGTATCCTTTGGTATTCTCAGCTTTTGAAGACTTGCTATTGTTTTTACCCCTTACACCTTCTCTCCCCTTACTTTCCTCCATCTTCCAGAAGTAGCAGTGTTGATCTCCAGCAGAAGCACTTGGAGAAGAGAGTCATTTCACATAATCTGAAAGGGCAGCTCAAGAATACTTGTCTTGAATCCCAACCTCCTAGGTAGAAGAGGGGATGACTTTGAATTTCATGGGCAACATGATCTCAAAATCTAAAATTCTAGCCAAGAAAGATCTCCTGTATAGCACGAACTTTATCTCATGGGTAGTAACAAGTTTAAGCATTCCAGAGTTCAAGAGTTCCAGTACTTCTAGGATTAAAAGATTTCTCAATGCATCCTGTTTCATGGAAAGGAAAGAGGATAATCCACATGATTCTTGCATAATATCCCAGTTGGAGAACAAGGCAAATGACCTATTCAGATAAGGCAGGTCTGATGAGAAGGAAGGTCTGCTGGTTCAGCAAGATCCTGTTGGAGTGAGTCTACACTTTCAGGTGGTATTCTGAAGTTTTAGAGAGATTGCACAAGACTCTTGAGAAAGAGGAGCTCACCAGAGTAATGGAGTAGTACCCCAGTATCAACCTTCCTAAGTTCAGTTCCCTTCTAGGAAGGGAGCTGATGAACTATTTACTTCTGCATTTGTTCATGGGCTCCTGTGAGTTCTTAGAGTCTTAGTGCATTTTCTAAAATAAAGACTGTCCTATATTCAATCGTCATACTCCATTTTAGCTTCTAGAAAGGGATATTTACTAAAAAGACATAGCAAAAACCAAAGTACAAAAACATCTTCCTGAAACTGAGGCACACTCTCCCTTCTATTACTTTGGAAAGTCCTTTGGTGAGAGTGTGCTCAAACTTAAAGTGGTTGTTACAAAGTATTCAGCGCTTAACACCGTGCTCGCACACAGTAGGTGCTTAATAAATGTTTACTGATTATTGATTGATTTACTAATTCACCCCAGTGAATTCATTTCCAAATGTGGCATAGCCAGAGCAGTTGGATAAAGTCCCTCTCATGTTTGTAGGATATGATATCTTGGATGCCAGGTCAAGCCACTGCTGGGGTGGGTTAAGTAGGTCACTCCCCAGGACTACACCACTATACTAGGCTTTGTTTGCGAGCAAACTCTGGTATGGACTTCAGTTCCTTGACATCAGTTGGCCCTCCTAACCTTTAAAGCTCACTTGGTCACAGTGTAGTCCAGGGGTGGGGAACTTATAGCCTTGAGGCCACATGTGGCCTTCTAGGTCCTTGAGTGCGGCCTTTTGACTGAGTCCAATTTTTACAGAACAAATCTTTTCTTAAGGGGATTTGTTCTGTGAAGTTTGGACTCAGTCAAAGAGCCTCACTTGAGGACCTGGAGGGCAACATGTGGCCTTGAGGCCACAGGTTGCCTTCCCCTGAAGTCTATTTCATCTGCACTACTCATTTACCTAAGAGCAGGAAAGAATGAAACCCAGAAGAGACAGAAGACAGCCATGTGTTCTCCTATCAGTCTGGGTGGGGAGAATAGACTACTGCTGGTCTCTCTCTCTCTCTCTCTCTCTCTCTCTCTCTCTCTCTCTCTCTCTCTCTCTCTCTCTCTCTCTCCCCCCCTCTCTCTCCCTGTAGGCTTACAACAGTCCTTGTCTCAATCACCATCAGGAAAAAGAAAACTCGATGTGGTTGCTTAGTGTTTTTTTCCATGCACTCTCTGTTCTGGCTTGACACTCAAGTAAAAAGTTTGTTGTTGTTGTTTTTCTTTCTAGCACATAGTAAATAGACAGAAAAGTCACAGAATTCCTGTGCATGCTCTGAACTGGGGGCAGGGCCCCTCTGTTCTATGTCATCATGTGCTACTAGAAGCAAGTTCCCCAGGCTTCCATGTAGGTTGGCACCAGGCAGAATGTCCTGCACATATTCTCAGTACTGGGCCTTAGGATCTAGTTCTCTCCCCATGCAGTAATGCCCGGAAGAACCTAAGGGCTCATCTATTGAAACCTCTTACTTTTCAAATGAAGGAACTGAGATCCTGGAAAGTTAATGACTTGTCCAAGATGACACAATGAGTTAGTAGCAGACAAGATTCAAATTCAGGTGCCCTGACAGTCCAGTCCAATTACCTAGGAAATGGAGTAATACAGAAGAAAGAGGGTGTAGCCTACAGTCAGGAAACAAGTTCAAATCCAGCCTCAGACACCTACTAGCTATGTGACCATGGACAAGTCACATAACCTCTGTCTATCTTAGTTTCCTCATATGTAAGAATGGGGATGATAATAGCGCCTACCTCGCAGGACTATTGTCAGGATAAAATCAGATTAAATTTGTAAAGCACGATATAAATGCTAGCTGTTGTTATCATAACCCTAGCTCCATTCCTCTTCTCTGGACTTTTCCACCTCTGTCCCAGCTGCTTTCCCTAGATAGAGATATCTTTATTCCTTTGGCCCTCTCCTCCAATTGGTGAGTTCCTCCCTCAAACTTCTATTTGAGGAAGTGCCCACCGAAATCAGTCATATTCACCTTTGATCCATATCCACTCATCATTCTCTGGACTTTTCTTCCTCCATTCCCTATTCTCATCTTACTTTTCAGTCCCCTCTTATGTGTTGACTTTCACCATTAGAATATGAGGGTAAGGACATTTCCCCTCTTGTATTTGTACTCCCGATGCTTAGCACAATGCCTGACACATAGCACCTAATAAAGGCTCTATCTATCTATTTACCCATCTATCTTCTATCAACTCTATCTATCATCTATCAACTCTATCTATCATCTATCAATTTATCACGTATCTATCGATCTAACCACTTCCCTTTTTTCATGGTGTTCACAAACATCCTTTACTTTTTAAAATATATACTCTCATTTAGGAATTCTTTTCATTAATACTAACTCATATTTCCCACACTACCAGACTAATGAGAAGATCTCATTAGCTTTCCTACAGACCTTTGGCTACAGTTACAAAAGATGACAGACCACTCATATATCCCACTGGATTCTCATCTCCAACATGCTGCCATGCCTCTTGCTTTCTAATGGTTTTCAGACCTTGCTCCTGTTCTGTATCTGCCATGATTATTACCAAATGATGACTGAGGGTTATTTCAACAACCTTTTTTATTAAGTGCTTAGGTCAAAGACAAGAAGAAGCATATAGCAACATGTCATAATAGCAGTCTTATGGTAACAAAAAACTGGAACAAAGTGGATGCTTGGTTTTCCTTAGCTATTTTTCTTGGTTGCAAAGGAGAATTCAATGACAGGGCAGGAGGTTTATCAGGAAATGACTGTGTTATTTTAAAAAGGCATCAAAATACCTTTTTTAAAAAAAGTATTTAGCCAGGCATGGCAACATACACCTATAATCTCTGCTACTGGGAAGCCTGAGGCTGGTGGATTGTTTGAGTGCAGGAGTTTTGAGTTGCAGTAGGGTTAAAGCCAATCGGATGTCCACACTAAGTCTGGTACCAGTATGGTAAGCCCGTAGGAGCAGGAGTCCACCAGGCTGACTAAGTAAGGGGCAAACCAACCTAGATAAGAAGAAGTAGGTCAAAGTTTCCTTGATGATGAACAGTGGGGTTTGGGCTTGCAAGCAGCCACTATACTCTCAGGGATAATCTAAAAAAAAAAAAGTGTTCAGTAATGACAAAAAAGAAATAGAAAGGGAGAATTTTCAAAGTCAGTGTCCTGAAGGAAACCTGCTTTAAAGGCATCCACCTCATCCACCTTTGTTTCCCTGGGTCCTGCCTCTCAGTTCCTTATCTTGGCTTATGTCCATTCAAGTCAATAAACATTTATTCAGCACCTATTATGTGACATGCACTGTGTTAAGCACTGCAGATGCAAAAGAAAGGCAAAAGACAATCCCTATTCTCGAAGAGCTAACAATGTAATGGGGAGATAATATGCAAACAACTATGTTGAAACAGGATCTATATGAAATATATGGAGATAATCAACAAGGGAAAACATTGGCATTAAGGGGGATCAGGAAAGGCTTCTTGTAGAAGAGGAGATTTCAGCTGGGACTTGAAGGAGACCAAGGAATCTGGGAGTCAGAGATGAGGAGGGAGAGCATTGCAGGCATGGGAGACAGCTAATTAAAATGCCCAGTCAAGCTGTTCAAAGAACAGCAAAGAGGCCAGCATCACTAGACCACAGAGTGTGAGAGGATTTGGCAGGGGGAGAAGGGGAGACAGTAAGGCATAAGAAGACTGGAAAGGTAGGAGGGAGCCAGGTTATGAGGAGCTTTGAATGCCAAACTGAGGCTTTCGTATTTGATTCTATAATCAAACAATCTATTTAAAACCTAAGGTATGCTCAATCCTCCTTAGAGAGTTGAGGCTTGCCTTCTCACCTACGCAATCTTTCCCAAATGTTTGAAGGAATCCTGACCCCATCTGAATCCTGAAGGCATTTGGCTTACAAAATATGTATGCTTTATCTAAATGATGCAGTGGCTAGAACCCTGGGCCCGGAGTCAACAAGGCTGGAGTTCAAAACCAGCCTCAGACACATACCAGATCTGTGACTCTGGGCATGTCACTTAACCCTGTTTGCCTCAGTTTCCTCATCTGTAAAATGAGCTGGAGAAGGAAATGGCAAACCACATGAGTATCTTTGCCAAGAAAGCCCCAAATATGGTCATGAAGAGTTGGACACAATTGTACAACAGCAACATGCTTTATCTAGCCCCAAGCTTCCGAGGTCTCCTTAGCTGCCTAAAATATAAGTTTTTTCCTCACTCCCTACTGCTCGGTGAATAGTATACAGATATGTCTTATAGCCAGGTGTTCATTTTTTCCTTTCCTGGTCCATGATTTCCCACTTTGTGTTTCATGTGTTTTAATTAAAGAATTCAATTTCAGTTACCCCAGACTGATTAGCATAACAGGTTCTTCTCATCACATTCTAATGTTATCTTTTGAACCTCACAGAAAAAGAACGGCAAAATATACATATTTTAAATTTAAATTTAAAAAAAGTTACAGGCATTGGAGGCTAACAGGCAAATTCAATGTTCGAGCCCTATCCAAATCCTGCCGTTGCTGTTTTCCATCATTACCAATGGCCTCATTCCCTTAAAAG
The DNA here is from genome assembly GCF_900497805.2 of Vombatus ursinus. Lineage (NCBI taxonomy): Eukaryota > Metazoa > Chordata > Mammalia > Diprotodontia > Vombatidae > Vombatus > Vombatus ursinus. Next base: position 593,575 of record NW_020954567.1, on the reverse strand, counting down.
GTCCTATAATCCCTTTTATGAAGCTTCTGGCACACCAGCTGGCCTCTTTCCCCCTCACCCCAGCTTCTTTCTAGAAACACTGCTGGAGGGGCCCCAGAATTTTCCGCCTCTGTGAGTATGCTACTCACTGGACCAGGGCTGTCTCTGTAATTTGAGCTCCCCATACGTGATAATGTTTAAATGCAGCCAAGCTTAATTCAGAACAAATGTACCAAATGCCTGTACCCTTTGGAAAAGCGGTTTAACCTAAGACTGGTCCAGGAAGAAAAGACTCTTTAAATTTGAATACCAACACCATGGTCAGTTGCTAGGTGTGCCAATGGGCAAGTTGCTTAGACCTCCATTTCTTCATCTATAAAATGGGAACGTAAATCAGCAGCAGCATCCTTTGAGCTCTCACCACAAACTTCATGGAAATCTTTATTATCTAGCACAGGCAAGCAATGGGATTTTTGTGTTACTCCAATACTCAGGTCAATAGAGGGGGCATCCAAAGTTAGATTACCTATTTTTGAAGAATTAATTTGGCAACCTTATTCCTATGTTAAAGGAAGGGCCCCTCCCACATTTGTCCCTCTAAGAGCTGGAAACCCTGACTACAAGTCTTTCCTGAATATATCCTTCAGCAGGGGTTCCTAAGCTGAGGTTCATGAATTTTAAAAAAAATTTTGATATCTAAAATTTAATATAATTGGTTTCCTTTGTAATTCTACATATTTTATGCATTTAAAACATTTTCCTAGCAAGGCTTCCATAGACTTCACCTGACTGCCAAGGCAGACCATGATACAGAAAACATTAAGGACTCCTGTACTATATGGTTCACCACCAGGCCAATCAGTCCCTGAGTCCATTAAGATTTTGGATATAATATACATGAAGGCTTTTTCCATCCACCATGTGCCAATCCTCACTAGCCCATCCCGAGTTCTCTCCCTTGGTTTGCATCTTGGCTTCTTGTTAGAGTCAAAGTTGACACGAGAACTTATTAACTAACCCAATGCGGAGACACACCCACTTGGCCCTGACTGTGCATCTATTACCTCTTCTCCAACCCACCCAGAAACATTGGTGTTAACTGAGGCATTAGCCAGGGCTCCATTGTGAAAGTCAATTGCAAATTTACACACACACACACACACACACATACACACAAGAGTTCATCAGGTCATCAGGTCTCAGGCAGTTTTGATGTGAGTCCTATAAGAAAAAGTCTAATAGAAATAGATCAGGTGAACAAGATGGCCAAGCAAAACATCTACTGATCACCTGGCCTGAGAAAGCATCCTCCAGAAGCTGCTGTACACGCAATTCATGATGACAGGGTGCCCTGTCTTGTTAAGATTAGAATTTTTAATTTACTATTCAAAATTCACAAAAATAAATATTGAAATTTTAATCATTAGACTTTCAAGTGTTTTTTATAAGCTTGTAATATTTATATTCCTGAAATCATTCAATCTTAAAACTGCACTAAGACTTTGGGGACAACCTGTACTTGGTATTCACTTATCTATGAATATAAAAAAAAAAACCTCTCCCACCCTCCCCAAGAATATAACTTCCTAAAGATCAGAGAAGGTTTGTTTTTTTTTTTTTAAGTATTTGTATCATCAGCACCAAGCACTGTGCCTTATACAGAGTGGAGGCTTAATAAATGTTGATGTTGAATGGAATTAAATTTAACTGAACTGAATTGAACAAGTATAGGCTATTCCGTCAAGACTCAGGAGCTGTGACTTTGGCCAATCCATCATCCCTAGTTTTTCTTGGTTGTAAAGGAACAAGGTTAGATTTCTCTCTTTTATAGGCTTGTAGGACTTTAGAATTGAAGGTACCTTATAGGTTATTGAATCCAATCTATTTATTTTATACACAAAAAAACTGAGACCCAGAGGGTGAATAACTTGCACAAGGTAGCATAGCTAGCTTGTGATATCCAGGATTAGCCCCAGATGTCCTGGTTGGGTGCTCTTTTGACCATCTCTGTACAGGTTTAAGCTAGATCAGTTGTAAACCTTGCCTTATGAGAAAAAGTTAATATGAGTCATGGAGATGCAATATAGTGAAAAGAGAACTGGATTTGAAGAGACACAGAAACGAATTCTGCCTCAGGACACTTACTGGCTGTGACACTCACTGCAAATTTCTTCTGTAAAATGGGAATAAAAATTCTTCTAGGGTTCTTGCAAAGATCAAATGAAATACCTTTGCTTAAGTTTTATATCAATGTCATCTACCATTATGTACCTTGGAAAATGATTAATTAAAATTCTAAAAAAGAAACATGTAGCCATATCTTCCTCCTTCCCTCTGACATCCTGACATCTTCCAGGGTAAATAATGACAGATGAGATTGATATAACACTTAAGCAAAGTGTTCTCATTTGTTCCTATGAGGGACTTTCAGGGTCTTCCAGTCCAGCCCCTAGATTTTACAGAGGAAGCAACAAACTCCAGGTTGGGTGACTTTACCAAAGTCACATAGCTTGTTAGGGACTAAAAACTGAACCTTCTGAGTCCAGATCAAGTTTTCTTTCAGCTATGCCATGCCATTCACTTTCTCCTTGTCAGGTTACAGTACACTGCTATAGTCTCTCCTGTTTGTCTCCACAGATATGGATCAAGTTTGGGATTCACATGTGCCCTACTCCTATTTAAGCTCTGGAAAGTAGTAATGAGATATTCCCTGGTTTTAATGGCTCATGGGTCTGATTGGAAGATGGTAGTCCCAGGCACAAGAATGTACAGTTTCTCTGTATCCTTCTTTTTTTTTTCACTTGAGCTGAAGTGATGCCCTAAAATCACTGAGTCTGCCATGAGAAAAATCCTTTTCACTGTACAAAGAAGACCCTCCCAGGAAAACTCAGGAAAACTTCAGAAGAAGATCCTAGAATGGTGAATAGCTGATAGCTAGCCCTTGGCATACTTGAAACATTCTCCCCAAGTTTCCCTTTCTCCCCACCTTCATGCCTGTAGGCATCCTGGGATGGGGGAAGGGTTGAGTGCTAAATGTCCAGTGGAAAGCACTGGTAAGCTGCAGCCAGTATCTACCAGCTCAGAGAATTATTACATTTTCAGTGAGAGCAGGAATCAGCAAATGCTACAAATTAGTGCTTGATTTGTTTGCTGTTGTCTGGACTCAAGAAAGTGATGGAGAAAATGTTATTAACACAGACTAAGCTTAAAAGTGTGTCGTGCATAATTTTTTTCAGTCAATTGTATAACATCCTCCATCACACCTTTGAGTGAGAGTTGCTTTCCCTTTAATTAAACTCAAAGTCAAAGACATTTATTATCTACTATATTTTAGTCATCATAGTAAATACAAAGATAAGATGACTTTTTGCCCTTATGGCAAAACTAAATACACGGGATATCACACAAACATATATGACCATACTAGGGTAATAGAGGCCAATGGGCACATAGGGGCTACTCCATGAACAATGCCCCAAGCTTCTCTTGCTGGTTCCTGTCAACTGAGTCAGGGCTTTGTGGCCTGCTTCTAGCCAAGTTTGACTCAGGACTAAAGTGCTTGGCCTTGAAGATGATGAAAAGCCCCTTTATTGGCTGCTGAACTGGAGTTGCTAATGATTGTATGGATGTGCAAAAGGGACCACTGAACTATCTCTTCACTCATCTTTTCCTTTCCAGCTGCAGGACTCTTTACAAGCAGCATCCTGATATTGGGTAGGGGAGAGGTTGGCTGGCTCCATTCTCCCATCCCCTATTTCCACGTGGTTTTGAACACATGGCAGCTAGCATGGCCTCAAACATGTATCATGCCAAGACAAGGCAGAGCCTGAGTTTGGATTGCTTCAAGTATATTTACTTCTTTGAATAGGTGACTAAACAGTAATGTCAAGAGAAATGTGTCCAGCCTCAGAGGTGACTTAGTGGCTCTTTGAAAGGTCCAGAGCTCTTTGAGGGCAGCAGTGGCAGCATCTAGTACCATCAGCAACCAACACTTGGTTGGATGGCATAAGACGACCACGAAGTTTGGAGAAGGTTTGGGTTTGGAGTAGAGCGATAGTGCGAAGTTGAGGTAAAATGTAAAATGTTATATTAAACAGTCCCACAAAATACTTTACATTCTGATGAATTTTAAGTACCATCTTCCTTGCAGGTTGTACCACAGTAAAACACAGGAAGGGCTAGATTTGCCAGGTTTCTAGTCTAGGGCTCTGTGAGCCCTAATATAAAATCCAAGCAAATGAGGCGGTAAGACCTAGTTGATTGACCCTATGTCCTGATTTGGAGTTCAGAAAACATGGCAGTCACCTAGCCGTCTGCTACACACACACACACTCACTCATACACACACTCACACACACTCACACACACACACACACACTCCTCTCCAGGACTGTTTCCTGAGTAATTGCTCTATCCCTTGACAGCCAGTGGCTTGCCCCAACTCTTTCTCCATCAGGTTTTCCCTGTTGCCTACATTTTACCAGGGAGTCATCACTTTTCTCTTCCTTCCAGACTCCAAAACACTCAACCAGTCTTCCCTAGATGAGAGCAGTCTCTGGCGCCCTCAAGGGGCTGAGGTAAGGAAGTAGATGCTTGATTGCTATTATGAAATCCCGGCTTAGTCTATTCTTGTCCTTGTCCTTGAGCTGTGGGAGACATCTCATCACTAAGGGCCTTTTTCTCCTAAAGGCTTCCATTTGGTAGAACTGACCAGGAGAACATATTCACATGTTGACCCAGTAGGTAGGGGATCTCCTATCTGAAGATGGAAGGGCCTTCAGAGACCACCTAGTCTAGCTGCCTTTATTTTATAGATGAAGACACGGAGGCCCAGGGAATTTAAGGGACTTTCCAAGGTTAGTGTCGTAAGTAGGATTCGAATCCAAATCATCTGACTCTAGGCAAGGGCTCTTTCCCATGTACCACCTTGCCTCCCTTAATGTCTGAAGCATGAAGTTCCTGAATGTTGGATTTCAGAGCACACTATTATCCTAACTTCACAATTACGATGGGTCGATTTTATATGGTGCTTTGTTCTCAACAGCCCTATGAGGCAAGTGGTGTGAGACATTTTTGTCTCTGTTTTAAGGAAGAAAAACAGAGGGATTTTCCCATCCTGAGCCAGGACTCAAACCCAGATCATCTGACTTGCAGTTGCTTCTACCAGGCGACGCTGAAACTAAGAAAGAGTGAATTGCTTTGGGGAAACCCTTGAACATAAAGGATAAAGTAAGCAGGAAAAGAGCTGAGGTTTTCAAGGAAGGGGAGCCTTCCGCCTTGAAAATGTCTGTTTTGCCATAAGCAATAAGTAAAGGAGTACTGTTTGAAATTTCGCCTTGGGAGGCCCAGAATTTTATGCAAGGGTAGCATCACTACCTACTATGATAATGTCACAACAAACATAAAAACTGGAGTGGTGGGGGCTGGACCAGCTCCCCAAAAGCAGAGAGGGCCTTGGGCAAAATGGGGGAAAGGGTGGAATTTTCTTTGGCCACCCAGCTTACCCTCCTGGGCCCTTCTCTAATCCCAGGGGCATTCTTTATCCTAACTCAGGACTCTGGCTCTCTCTCCCTCCCCAGGATCAAAACCAGTTCCCAGACAAGGACCAAATAAACTAATTCAGGGCTTAACTGGTTTGTTGTCTATTACAAAAAGAAGCATGTGCATTTTAGCCAGGGCCAAAACCTCAAGCTAAACAAATACATTTTTAATAAGTATTATGAATTTAGCAATCATCAACAAGCACAAACATTTCAATAAACCAAGAACAAAAAAGTGTATGTATGAAATTGGGACTTTCTATTACGTAGTTTGTTTTTTTTTAATATATGTTACGTTTAACAAAGTAGTAACAAAATTGTGCTGTTTATTTATGCTCCCCACATGAATTTTTTTTTGCATTATTTTAAAATGTGCTATTGAAGCTCTTTCAAACAAATACATTTTAAATGGGAATTTTAAGTTTCTGTTATTGGTATCCCTCCCTCCTTCCACAATCAGAAAGGCAGAGTCTTTGATCTATGAGGCAGGCCCAAGGTAACTCTAGCCCCCTCTATCTTTTTGAGGTTGCCTGCAGTCAGATAGTTTAAGAACCAGGCTTTCTGGCTTCAGCTGTGACTATGGAGCTGAGCACTTTGGAAGGAGAAAGAACAAGGGAGTCCCGTAAGATGTCTATGTAGTACAGCTCTGGGGAAACTGGTTATCTGGGGGACTTTTCTTGTATGTCTACATTTGAATCTTCCTGAGCTGTGCATTTCTCTTAGGAAAGTCTTGTGCAAGAGGCAGCTAGGTGGCACAGTGGATAGAGCACCGGCCCTAAAGTCAGGAGGACCTGAGTTCAAATCTGGCCTCAGACCAAACACTTGACACTTACTAGCTGTGTGACTGTGGGCAAGTCACTTAACCCCAATTGCCTAAAAAAAAAAAAAAGAAATAAAAAGTCTTGTGCAGTGGGCAGTACTATAAGCCACTGGAAATCTTAGGTTTGGTGCATACCAAAGGCCTGGGGGCTGTCTTTGACAGTCATCTTCTGAGCTTCTTCAGATTCTGTCTGATGTACCCTGAAAACATTCTGATACTCAGCAAGAATGAGTGCTGCTTGCTCAAAGGAAGAATAGGAGAAGACATCCCTACCCCATCCCTTTGCACCGCAAGGCTTGTATATTTGCTTATACTTTCAGACTTTTTTAATGTATTGATTAGTTATGCTAATTTTCCCATTTTTTTGTCTTTAAAAATACTATTTACTATATGGGGTGATTTTCTGGGTAGAAGAGAGAGAAGGGTATTAGGGGAAATTTTCACAATGTAAAAAAAAGACATCAACTAAAAACACCTGGAATGTTACTTTCCTAGTCCCTCACTTGAGTACTGTTGTTATTGTTCAGTTGTTTCTGTCATGTCCATCTCTTCATGACTCCATTTGGGGTTGTTTTTGGCAAAGACACTAGAGCGGTTTGTCATTTCCTTCTCATTTTACACATAAGGAGCTGAGGCAAATGGGTTAAGTGACTTGCCCAGGGTCACACAGCTAATAAGTGTCTGAGGCCAGATTTGAACTCCCGAAGATGAGTCTTCTTGACTCCACGGCCAGCGCTATCTCCACTGCACCACCTAGCTGCCCCCTCTCTTAAGTACTAGGTGACATCAATAACCCTTTCTCAGACTATGTTTATTTCTAGACCAGACAACTTCTCTGAAGGAAATAGGATATTCAAGGTAACATAGAACAGACATTGACCTAATAAGAATACCAGGCAAAAATCACCAGCAGAACCACATTTCACACTGCTTAATAGACTTTTTTTTTTTTAAATGAAGCTTTCAGTTCGAGGTATAAGGCATGACTGAAGTCTGTGACATTATCAAATTACAGTATTTTTGCGGTGGCATTTGACAAATACTGTGCAACGTCATGGGTTTATCCTTGCACTATATAGTTGTGCCCAAAATTTAAGGATTTTTCATTAAATAGATCAAATGTGAAGTTGACTGAATATATATCGAAAAGAGACTGGACTGGGAGATGAGACCCACGTTAGTGACTTTGGGCAAATTCTCCCCCTGGGCTTTGTTTCTTCATCACTAAAACAAGAAGTATGGGCTTGTTTTTCACCTTTTTAGTGTCTTGGACCCATCTGTCCATCTCATGAAGACTTGTTGCTTACATTCAGAAGAGAAGGAAATGATACATTTCAGTAAGAGGTTAGTGAAAATAATTCTCTCTATATTTATACGTATGTATGTATGTGTGTATATATGTATATATGTATGTATTTATATGTATATGTATGTACGTGTGCGTGTTTTTCTCAGCCAGGTTCAGCCACAGTCCTTGAGATCTATCCATGTGGGGTTGCCTGTGGTCCCAGGTAAAGAGCTTCTGGACTGGAATCACTAAAGTTCCTTTTGCCCATTCTTAGGCCTTAATTAACATCAAGTCGTCAAATTTGTACCCTGGATCAGGAATGAGAAATAAACACTGCAACAGTAAAAGGGCAGAACTACAAGGGTGCAGGTTTAACAGGGCTCGTAGATCTGAAACAAAAGGTAGATAGGTGAATAGAGTGCCGGGGCCTGGAGTCAGGAAGACCTGAGTTCAAATCCAGCCTCAGATACTGTTTGACCCTGGGCAAAACACTTCACCCCTGTCTGCTTGAGTTTCTCCAACTGCAAAATGGTGATAATAATAGCACCGCCTTCCCTGGGCTGTTGTGAGGATCAAATAAGATAATATTTGTAAAGTGCTTAGCACATGTCCTGGCACACAGCAGGCACTTAATGAATCTAGTTCTTACAGATGAGGAAACTGAAGCTCTGAGAGGTTTAGGGATCTATTCAGGGCTCACACAGCTAGTGGATATCTTTTTTCTTAATTAAATTAAATTGATTTTTTTGGTTCCATTTTATGTTCTGGACTGTCTCCCTCTCACACTAGAGAAGACCACCATTTAACATATACATGCATATATATATGCACACATATATGTATGTACATATATTTATATACACACATAGATGTATATTTATATACACACATATGTGTATGTATATATGTAAAACCATACTAGGCATACTTCTATTTATCAGTTCTTTCTCTGGAGGTAGATAGTATCTTCCTACCTAGATCCTTTATAATTGACTTGAATATTTATAATACTAAAAATAGTTGTTCCCAGTTGTTCTTTGACAGCTAGTGAATATCTGAGGTAAGATTCTACCCCATCCTACCTCACTCCCAGATCCAATATGTTATCCATTATTCCATGGGTCCTACTGATATTTATGGTAGTAATAATTGATCTCTATGCACTTTACCTGGCTTGAAATACATACTCCTTCAGGCTTCCTCCTTCCATCTCAGACTCTTAGAATTGACATCCCTGAAAAAAAAAAGAATTGACATCCCTGAGAAGATCTAGCTCCTGACCTTGCCTGGCCATTGGCTTAAACTAGATCCTAATATGAATCTAAAAAGGGGAAAGAGGGGTTTTTTCTTAGGCCCAGTGACACCTAGAACTGCCTCTGGGAACCTTTGTTTCTGATCAAACATTTTTCATAGCCAGTATTCTATGAATTCATGTGATATTTGGGGAGAAGGGGATTTTCCCCTTGCCTCTAAAATCATAAATGGCTTTTCACTTATAAGATCATTGCTGTTTCTAAGCAATGGGGAACCTTAAAGAAAGGGGTGAGCCCAGGGCATAGACTCCAAGTTTATGTTTAGGAATTATATCCCCCCAAAACCTTTGTGTGAGTCAGCAGCTTTCTGTATAACCAATTAAAAAAGGACACTAGAAATACTGCTATGGAGGATGAGACATGAGACCTCCTAAGGAGACAAAGTTAGGAACAGGTGACGAGCAACCAAGTATATCAAAGTCAAAGACTAGGTTAGAAAGAACATGACCAGCTAGAGGCCAGGAGTGTATAATTACAACTCAGGAGCAGCAGTGGAAGCAACTGGAGGCCAGAAGGGGAGGCCCAGCTGCTCAGTCTGGTTAGGATGTGAGTGACTGAATGAAAGATTTGGAGCCTGCCAGGCCTGCTGTGAGTAAATTCTATGCTCCCCCTCTTAGTGTGATGTAGAGACTGGGGGTGGAGGGTGGTAACTGGAAATGAGACTAGTACTCCACCTGGGAAACATGGATGGATGGCAGTCATTTGGGAATGAGTGCTTGGAGAGTTTAATACCTGATTTAATTCCATCTTATTGCTTGTTATTTCATTTTATTAAAAGCTTTTACTTTGAATTTTTGGTCATCAGTCTTGGTTCAATAAAAAAAGATTATTGTGGGCTCCAAACCAAACAGTTGGTTTGAATAGCTGACTCCCTTCCAACCAGCTGAGAATGGACCGCATTGAGAAGGGGCCCCCAGGGCGCTACAGATATTAAACCTCAGACTTTTAAGCTACCAGCAGTAGAAAACATACTTTGAGTTATTTTCTTCAAGTGAGGATGGATTTCTGCTGAGCCATTCAGATTCCTGTTGTGAATTATATGTATTTGTGAAACACAGAATAAAAGTTATAATAGCTATCTCATGATATAATATTTGAGCTTTAACAAATCATAAAATATGTATATACTGATAGGAAACCTGACATAGCAGATAGCAAGCCGGCCTACGTACAGCTTGCTTTGAATATATTTTGTTTTCAGGTTGTCTCCCCCATTAGATTGTAAGCTCCTTGAGGGCAAGAACTGTCTTTTGCCTCTTTTTGTATCTCCAGCATTTAGTACAGCGTCCAGCACATTGTTGTTGTTGTTGTTGTTCATTCATTTCAGTTGTGTCTGACTCTTCAATACCCCATTTGGTTTTGGGTTTGGTTTTTTTTGGGGGGGGGCAAAGATACTGGAGTAGTTTGCTATTTCCTCCTCCAGCTTGTTTTACAGATCAGAAAACTGGGGTAAACAGAGTTAAGTGACTTGCCCAGGGTCACATAGCTAGGAAGTGTCTAAGACCCCAAGCCTGGCACTCTAATTATTACACCACCTAGCTGCCCAGGCTTCTGACACATACCCATTAATCTCTAATACTGGGAGAGGCTGAAACTATTGGATCACTGGAGTTCAGGAGTTCTGAGCTACAGTAGGGCTAAAGTTGATATAGCCAGGCTAAGTTTATCACCAATATGGTGAGCCCCTGGGAACAGGGGCTACCAGGCTACCTAAATGGGCCAACCGGTCTAGGTCAAAAACAGAATGAGGCAAAGTTTTCTTGACCATCACCAGTAGAGTCAGACCCATGAATGGCTGATGTACTCCCAGGCTAGAAGAGATAGGGAGACCCTGTCTCAAAAACAAACCAAAACAAAAACCAGAACTTAATTACTTTAATGAGTATTAGTCTTTTCAAAATAGTCACCTTTTGCAGCTTACATGCTAGAATCAATAATATTTCAATGACTCTGTTCTTTATTACTTATTTGACCTTAGTCAAGTCATTTCTAATATCATTGCCTCAGTTTCATCTCCTGCAAAATGAATGGGCTGGTCTAGATCAGTGGTGAAAAACTGAAATACAATTGGGGACATTAAATGGTACCTCAGGATCCCTGCAGACACATATTGACTCAAAAAATCACTTTTAAATTTTAAAATTTAAATTTAATTAATTTTTTAAAAACCACCTATTATCTACCTTCTATTGTATTTTTATCTATTTTGTTAAATATTTCTTGATTACATTTGGTTCCCTCACACACTGGATTGTTGTAGGCTGCATTGCCTCCTGCTGTCTGATACTTCTGATGGAGATGGCTTCTACTTTCCCTGCAAGCTTTAAATCTATGATCCTATAAATATTTTAGGAACTCTTTTTTTATTTCCATCAGAGCCTTTTGAAAATTCTCTGCTTCATTGTTTCAGGGCGGATTTGCTTCCCGATATTTTCTCACTCCCACTGAAGTCCTGGGAGGTTTCCCTGAAGGCCAACCCTGAGATTCTCTATACAGAGGGAATCATGACTTCTGAATGGTTGAGAGACCTTTGAACCTGTGAGGCTGTGGAGATACTTAAGAGAAAGTGAAGGAAGCATGCAAGATTAAGAGAGGCAGGGAAGAAGTAAAGCATGACCTTTTGAACAGTGGACATCACAGATATATGAGGAAGCTGGCCCCCCAACGTGTTCCTGGATCCCCTTCACCTGCCATTTCAGAGATTGCCAAGAACAGTTTGATCATTCTTTGGCTGGGCTGAGCTTTCATTTATCTTCCAAAGAGCTCATTTATTCTTTTATATTCTTCTGTCTGCTCTAACCTATGTAACTTCCCTGATTTTTGCTCACCATTTGCTTCAATAAATGGGTTTGCTCACTATCCAGGATTTTGTGTATTTTGTGTCAACATTTGGTGAGAGGGAACTAAGTTAGCTAGAGTAAGCTAACAGTTACTCTCACCTCTGGAGTGACTGCAGAAAGTAGCTCTTACCCAGAACCCCTAAAAGATAGCATTATACACTTAGATTGCTAGTATTTGATATATGAATTTTATTATATATGTGTGTATGTATGTATGTATGTGTGTATATGTATGTATATCTATATCTGTCTATCTATCTATCTATCGATCTATCTATCTATCCATCTATCTATCTAATTAAGGCACCTAGGTGGCTCAGTGGATGGAGCGCCAGGCCTGGAGTCAGGAAGATTCATCTTCCTGAATTCAAATCTGGCCTCAGACACTATCTGTGGGACTCTGGGCAAGTCACTTAACCTTGGTTGCCTCAGTTTCTCATCCGTAAAATGAGCTAGAGAAGGAAATGGCAAAGCACTTCAGTATCTTTGCCAAGAAAACCCCAAATTATGTCACAAAGAGTTAGATATGACTAGGAAATGACTGAACAATAGCAACATATATATGAATACACACATGCATATGTGTGTGTCCACATATCCATACACACACATATATAGACATATACATATGCACACACACATATATATATAATATTTATATACACACATATACCCATACACACAAAAATTCTAGTCCAAAATCCCTCTTGAAGATAGGAGAAAGAAGGCTCAGTCACAGCTGGGCTGGATCCTGGCTACTCTGGGTTACTAGAGGTCTAGTCCTTGCCCTTCTCCTACTTTCCCCAGAAGTGGAAACTAAAGTTCCCTTTGGAGGCAAGGTGGAACAAATCTATCTGTCTGTTTATCTGTCTGTCTACATCTATTTATCTATCTATCTATCTGTCTAGATTTATCTATCTATCTGTCTATCCATCTATCTGTCCCATGAGTGGTCCAGACTATCTACATAGATCATCCACCAATGAGAAGAATCCAAAGCAACCATAGTGAGAAGACAAGGTTTAGAGCCATATCCTGGCTCGACTCTGGACTTGCCATGTGATGTTTTGCAAGTCACAACTTTTCTGGGCCTCAATTTCTAGCCCTATGAAATAAGATGCTTGGATTAAATGATGTCTAAGGTTCCTTCCGTTTCTAAAACTATGACAATATCCTGGTTTGGGACTGAGGGTAGTGAATAAAACGGGTGATCCAGATTTACCCAAAACAAGAGGTATGACTATCAAATAACGAGACTGATTTTCTGGTGTGGCTCATAAATTGACTCGGAAGCCCATGCCCAAAGAAGAATTCCAGAAATATGCTGCAGAAAGGCATTCTTCAGAGAATAAGTGTATCACTTGCCAGGGTGAATGTATGAAAGGGAACAACACTCATCTGACTATAAAATTTACAATATTTCTTCAATGACCTCAAAGCCACTGTTTGTTAGCTGTGGTTCCATAGTTGAGGTACACTGCTATGTGATTTGCTTCACTTTTTTTTAAGTATTCATTTAATATTTTATTTTTTATAATTTACAATTTAATTTAATTTACAATTACATGTGAACTTTGTTTCATTTTTTTACACCAAAGTCTAGCTGAAAAGCAAGATCAGCCAGAAGAACATGTTCAGTTCATAAAATCTAGGTGCAGAGGGAGTGGGAAAGCAAGTGGGCAGGATCTACTGCCTAATCAGTGGCTAGAAATGCTTTTCACATTAACCCCAATTTCAGCCCCATGGAGGTACTTTACTTTTATATGTACCTACAAAGAGAGAGAGACAGAGAGACAGAAACAGAGACACAGACAGAGACAGACAGAGACAGAGCTGGTATATAAGTGTTGTCCTGGGTGTTCTGACTCTGTTTGTCTTATCCCACTCTAAGACTGTAAATCTCATGAGCACGGGGATAGATCTTATCTATTCCCCAAATTCCTGACACATTTTGCACACAGTAGGCACTTTCATGTTTATTTCTTGATTTATTATTTGACTATTCTCTTCATTCAACAAGTATTTATTAAGCACCCACTATGTGCCAGACCAGTCCTATACAAGGTGCTAGAAAAACAAAGACAGAAAAATAACAAAAAAACAAAACCAAACCCTAAACAGTCCCTTCCCAGATTGATATCCTCCAGCTGAACCATTGCACTGTTGTGATTGGCTAACAAGGTTGCCAAGTGAAAAGAGGATGGTGGGGGGAGCCAAGTGCCTGGATGACTGTGTGCATGGAATCTGAGAGGAGCAGCTGGATGAGAGACAGCCCAGAGCCCCTGCCAGCTCTGTCGATATAGTACCTTTCTCCCTCTAAAACTGAAGCTATTCGCCTTGTTCCCTAGCACTTTATTCAAACTAACTGAGGCAGACACCCGCAGACAAATGTTCTGTACTCTCCTATTCATCCCCCGGCTCTTCTTTCTCCATTCTATGCCACAATAACAAGGGGACAGAAATCATGATTAAGACTCAAGCTCCCATTTGGGAGGTGGGGGCTTAGACGAGGAACCATATAGGCATTTGATCTGATAATTATCTGAGAGGCTGAAGCCAGGGTCACCATGGTGACCAGGGCAAGAATGATCACCATGGAGACTCTCATGAACGCCCCCCTGCTTGGAATCTTGTCCAAAGGATGTGACTCTGGGAGAGAAGAATGCAAAGCAGCAAAGAGAGTGGGATAAGCAAATCAGAGAAACCTGTTAATGCTTCACAGGCAGTCATAGACCTTCCTGAAGCCTGTGGCTCCCTATAAGTTTGGCAGAGGATGAGATGGATGTGTGAGGATTTCTTTTAAAATTGATTCTGAAGCCAATAAAGAACATAATAAAATGAGGCTTGAACTCCTGGGATAAAAGACACTATAGAAATCTCAAAAACAGGTTGCACCTCTCTCACTAAGTAGGAATGATGAAGACTCAGTTTACTCATCTGTAAAGTGTGGATAATAAATACTAATAATGATGATGATATTCTCAGAAGAATGACATTTCTCAACATGTTTCTAGGACTTCTCTTTGGGGATGGCCTTCCAAGTCAGTGTATGAGCCACACAGGGTGGTCTTGGGTGAAGAACTTTGAAAAACTTAAAGCCTGAGAAATGTGAATGATTAGTAGGTCTACAAGTTGACTAAGCCTAAGGTCAGAGAATAGATTAACAGAAGTCTATGGAGGGGAGACTTTTGCAGATCTCCAAAGCCAGACATAAGGGAGAGCAAAAATCCCATGGGTAATCAATCCCATGAAGATAGCTATCCCATCACCCCAAATCTTTCTCTCTAACAAGTACCCTCAATTTTCAAGGCATCCTCATGTGGTATGGTTTGCAGTCTTCTCACCAATTTTTCAAGGCATCCTCATGTGGTATGGTTTGCAGTCCTCTCACCATTTAGGTGACATCTTCTGGACATACTCAACATTACTAATGTCCCTTCTAAGATATGATGCCCAGAATTGCATAAGACACTCTAAATGTGTTTGACCAGGGCAGTGTGTGGTAGGATTATTGCCTCCTTGACTTTGGACATCTATCATTGCAGTCTAAAACTGAATTGGTTTCATTAGTTGCCACATACTACTGCCAATTCACACTGAGCTTAGTAGTCCACTAGAACCCCTACTTTGTGAGTTCCCTTAGCTCTCCTGCTTCAAACCTCAGAAGCCCTTTGATATGTCCATCCCCAAAGGCCTGTCCATCAACAGACATTCTTCACTTTACTGAGAAATTTGAGGTTATTCACCATGAGCTCCATCATTTCTCTTAATCCACATCTAAAACTCCCTCTACTTTATCCCCTATTTTCTTCTTTATTCTATACTCCAAGGAATGGGTGGCCTTTTCAACATTTTACCCACTGGGATCCAGACCAGTACCCAGAAGACCAAGGCTCGATAGATCTAAATGAAGAAATGTTTCAAGATTCTTGGCCCAAATACAAGCTGCTACTCCATCTTTCCCAAAATACTGGCTTTTGTTGCTGCAATACATTCAGCTATCATACAGAATCAGAGAAAGTTACCCTTCTATTTCCAGTTACGGCACATGGTTTTGTACAGATCTCTATGGCCTGCAGCCCTAGCTTCTAGTCTGATCCCATACTAGAGCATCATCTCAAGTACCAAGATTATGTGAATGCATTTAGTACTCTTGGATGGGTTTAGCCCCAACAAAAACTGCTCAATTGGCAATTAACTTCACTCCAGGGCCTGCTTGGTGGCCAGAACAGAATTGGTGGCCCTGTAAGAGTTCTTGCAAAAGAACGAAAAGAAGGAGCTCTTCTAGTTTCCCTTCTCCCTGACAAAGCCTTCGTGTACTTGTTAAGAAGAAAAGTGGGGACTTGGGCTAGAAAGCCCTTCATGCTAGCACAATTCAAGACCAGTATTTCCTACCCTGCATATCTAATCTGTTGGACCAGTTGGCAAGGGTGGCTATCGTTAGAGCTATGCAGGAACTAGCTCAAACCAAGCTAAGTGCTCAGTTTTCAGTGCGAGCATTTACCCATTGGAAATCAGCAATAGTACAACTCAAGGTTTGATTTATTTGTTGATGTCTACATTAAGAGAGTGATGGGATAGAGCATGGGCCCTGGATTCAGAAGGACCTGAGTTCAAATGCAGCCTCAAACACATAACACTCACTAACTGTGTGACTCAATTGCCTCATCAGAAAAAAAAAAGTGATGAAGAAAATGTGAATGATGCAAATAATTAAACTTAAAAGTGTGTCTTGCATACATTCTATTTTTTCATAGAGAGCCAGTTGTTAGACATTTACCAGCATACCCTGGTTATAGTCATCAAGTTGGGCTTTGGGGGATTCAGATTAGAAGGGGCTATAAATAGAAGCAGCCTTCCAGATCTTATGTAGCCTGTATGAATATAGGGTTACACCATTTGGTGTTCAAGTCTGAACTGTTTAACACCTCTTTGATTTTTCAAGACTGGCTAGCTAGATTAAGGTCTGGCAGTTGATGTCAGTGGTATCCTCATCTACTCCAACGATCCTGTCCAGTATGTTTAATTGAACTACACTGCCCTCTACTGTCTAGGCCCATGTTGGCTATTGAAATTGAAGACAACATGTTGATTTGTCAAGACATAATACATGAGGTGGGAGGTCAGGGGTGGGGGTGGTGGGAAGTGGTAATACTGGGGAAGGGGGAGGTGTCTGTATGGAACCAAGAAAGATACAGGCAATGTTGAATGGAGAGTCCTTTGCCTCTCCAATGGTGCCTCAGCTCCAAAGGGGTGCTGCCATTGCTTTGTATCTAAATTCTCTACCTTAAGTGTGGAAAGCTGTCATTGAAAGATCTAAACTTTGAGAGATTAGGCCAAGTAGCACATTTTAGCTTGCTGTCTCCTAGACATTTCCTCTGCTTCTGAATCACCTAATCAGCATCTGTTTTGCCCATTCATCTCAAGCTTTCAATTCCTTCAGTGCTGAAAGCCTTCAGACTCAGTAAGGCAACTGACCTAACCTGGTCAGGCACTCCTCTCAACTTGCACCCCATTTCCTCTGTACTAACCAAGGATCACTCCTCTGACTCTCCTTCCCCTTTTTTCCTAATTCCCGGAACATTAGTTCTGACCAGGACAGATCATAACAGTAGCAATTTTGTTTGTTTGTTTTTTATCAATTAAATAATGTTAAATATTTATTAGAATCAAGTTTTTTTTCCCGTTTTTCAGAGTCCATAGATTGTTGTAATTATATACAATATTCTTCTCATCTTTACCCTTTTCTTGTAATTTCATATTGATTTTTATATTATATGAGACCTTGGACTTCTAGAGATAAAGGAGATAATATACATATATATCACTTTGTAAACCTTAAATGCTATATAAATATTAGCTGTTAATATAGTTCTTATTAGTATTTATACTAGGTAACATTATGAAATCAAAATTTTTTTCCTTTCTTTAAGCTCCATTCAATTTCCTGCTCCCCCTTTTTCCTCCCCAGGCACTATGTCCATTCCTAAGATTCCTTATTCTGTACTATCTGTCAACTAATTTAAAAAAAAAAGTGCTAGCAGAACAGTTTACACTTTAATAGGAAGCTCTTATGAACTGGAAAATTTTCAATTCCTAGAGAAATAAATTTCTTTACTTTTTTTTTGAGAAGTAGATTTCTAATGGTGGCATTTGAGGGAGATTATTTTAGGTTACCCAGCATTCCTTTTATTGCATTACTTAGGTTACTACTTATTCAACATACTAGAAAGGTTAGCCTTATTCCACAGAGCACTCCAATACATCATTTATCAAGGGCATGGGCTGCATAATGTTAATGCTGATCAGGTACAATAGAAGAATTATAAAATCACTTACTTGCAAGTACAGCTCATAGCTTGGTGCTATGGCTTAGGCCAACCACATATATATAATAAAGGCAGGTGTATGAAACAAATGAGCAGGTAGGTGGTGCAATGAATAGACTGCCAGGCCTGGAGTCAGGAAGTCTTATCTTCCTGAGTTCAAATCTGGCTTCAGATACTTACTAGCTGTGTGACCCTGGGCAAGTCACTTAACCTTGTTTGCCTCAGTTTCTTCATCTGGAAAAGAAAATGACAAACCACTCCACTATCTTTGCCAAGAAAACCCCAAATGGTGTCACAAAGAGACAGGCACGACTGAAGCAACTGAACAACAACAAATCTGAAACAGAGGATTGGAGGGAAGGGTGTTGTCTTCAAAGGACTCTACTTCTAGGCTATTGTCCATTGGCCCTTTGCCCTCTTGTTATTTTGCATGGGGGGATCTGAAGAAGCTCATACTTGAGAGAATTTCTGGGGCCTCCTGGCCCACGACCCTTGGTTGTGTGTTGACAGGGCAGCCCCTAAAATGCTGCCGAATGGGTACATTTCATTAACAGGAAGTAAGGTTAAAAAATAGACTCATTGATTAGAAGCTGCTTAGCTGACTGGCTATTCTGCATTCCTAGAGCTTGATCCTCGAGAAAAGGTTGCGTTTTTGGAGAGGAAAAGCCTGGAACAACCCTGACTCTAAGGACTAACATCCTCCTGGTTGTAGAGAAAAAGCAGCTGCAAGTTTTTCCCTAGTTCAGTGCCTGGGTGTGTGAGGTCCCTGCCTTTCTTTTTTTTGTTTGTTTGTTTTTTTATTTTGACTTGGCAATGGGGTTAAGTGACTTGCCCAGGGTCACACAGCTAGTAAGTGTTATGTGTCTGAGGCTGGATTTGAACTCAGGTCCTCCTAAATCCAGGGCCAGTGCTCTATCCACTACGCCACCTAGCTGCCCCAAGGTCCCTGCCTTTCTAAAAGAGTTATAGCTTATGCCCCTTGGTTTTAAGCTAAAAGGAAAATGGCAGAGCCCAGTTCTTCTCTCATGAGGAACAGGTAGCGCCTCATCCAAGGACTCTAGCTGAAGCCAAATGAACCACACCTGGCATCAACACAGTGACCACAGAACGTGGTTGAGCCGCCGTTCAAGCCTAGCAGTGAGCATTACCCAGCAGAGACTAGCTAGCTGCCACACCCACATGTTCTGCAGACCAGCTGGCTGCCAAAGACAGCATGCCCTGAGATACCAGGGAGGGGATCAATACCATCCCCTCCCCACACATCCGTGGCCCTTCAGAACCGCAAGCGTGAGCTGCCCCTTCTCCCAGCCCTGGTCACATGTGCTCCCTCTATCTGTTTGCCTTCCATTTGCAGTCTCTGGGTGTATCCTTTCTTCCTACTGATGGCATGTATTTGTATTTGTGGGAGAGATCGGTAAAGGAAACGTTCAATTGCAGCCTATCTCACCAAGCTATTTCATTGAATGCTTTTGCTTGGGCTCTTGTTTTCAGTTATTTCAGTGATGTCCGACTCTTTGTGACCCCATTTGGTCTTTTCTTGACAGATACTGAAGTGGTTTGCCATTTCCTTCTCCAGCTGATTTTACAGATGAGGAAACTGAAGCAAACAGGGTTAAATAACTTGCCCATTTTCACACAGCTCGGAAGTGTCTGAGGCCTGATCCAAACTCAGGAAGATAAATCTTCCTGACTCTAGGCCTGGCCCTCTATCCACTGTGCCACCTAGTTGCCCAGGACATAAGTGTAGCAGATAAAATGCTGGATTTGGAGTCAGGGGACCTGGCTTTCAATTTTTACTTTGCTATTTAATACCTACAAAACCTTGGGCAAGTTAACTTTTCTAGGGTATCAGTGTTCCTTTCTATAAAATGGGAATGTTGGGCTAACTGACCTCTGACCTCCTTTTTGGCTCTAAATATAAGATCAATAACTATTAAACATAAACACATCAGTGGAAGCTTGAGCAGATTGATTCAGATCCACAGAACTAGGCTAGCCTGCCTGACAGCCATTTCTTCCCACCATTACTACTCAGCCAGTCATGTTGTAAAGAATGGTAATGGTGGAGCGAGCCCTGGACCTGGTGTTAGATGAGCTAGCTGACCCAATAGAGATGAGCTAGATTCAGATCCTAGTTCTTCCACCTACTACTTGGATGATCTCACATAAGTCAGTTTCTTTCTATCTAAAATGAGGGGGTTACACGAAATGATTCCTAAGTTCCCTTCTAGTACTAAATCCACAAACAGGGAACATAGAGGAAGACATCATGTTCTAGTAATTGTTCAAACAGCAGAATGGCTCAGCAAAGCCCGGCAGAATGGGGAATTTGGGGGTGTTCGCATTCCTAATAGGTCACCAGGCTCCCCAACTGCAGCATTCTCCAGAAGGAGGATGAGTCCTCTTTGGATGCTTTTCTGCCCAGAGCTGTAAGTCATGTGCTTAACAAATTACCCACTGAAATAATGTGAGGCCTGAGAACTACATGCAGGTTATGGTGGGCAGTAAATCTAAAATGCACTGAAATGAATGGCAGTTATTGCAGAAGGAATTTAATTGCATTACCTGATAAGATAATGGGCAGAATTAATTTCAGAGAGAGAGAGAGAGAAAGGGAGAGAGAGGTAGAGCGAGCCGCGGCATGCTCGAAAGGCTTTTGACCTGAGTAAAATTATATAGCCCCTCTCCTGTCTCCAAGGCAGCAGAATAATAAGGCCAACAAACATTTTATTAAGTGCCTACTGTGTTCAGAGTACTGTTCAGGAAGAGGCACAAAGTCCATCTTTCCAAATTGATTTCATATTATTCCTCCTCATGAATTCTACATCCCAGCTTATTGCTGTTTTTCCATACCTGGCATTCCAAAATTCTGCCTCCAAACTTTTGTATGAGTCATCTCCCCATGGCTGGAATATTCTCCCTGCTCACTTCACTTCTTAAGAATCCTTAAGGGCCTTCAAGATTGGAATCAGATACCACTTTCTACAGGAGGCCTTTTCTGCCCTGTCCCCCACCTCTAGGGTAACTTACATATGGATACAAACACACTTTGCATTCACTTACACGTTTACATGTTTTGTCTTTGTGTACCCAGCATTTACCACAGTTCATGGCACACAGTAGTTGCTTAATAAAGGGTTATTTGAAAGACTCACAAGACAGAGTTTTTGCCCTCAAGACAGCATGGCCCCCAGAAATTTTGTGCCTCAAGGGGAAAAAACAGCAGCAGCATCTCTCTCTTTGTCTCTCTGTCTCTGTCCCTCTGTCTTTCTGTTTCTCTCTCTCTCTCTCTCTGTGTTCCCTTCTCTGAAGGCAGAAATTAACAAGAAATCCCTCCCAAGGGGCAAAGGAGAAACTCTAAAAACTCAGAAAGATCTAAGGAAGTTCTGGGAGTCTGCTTGCTCATGGCCAGACTTTACTACTCTCCAAGTGTCTCACCAATTTGTTTTCCCTTATCAAGAGCTTCAAGTGAGGAGAAAAGGGCAATCAGCAGAACCCAAGTTATCATGGTCATTATCATTACCCCACCCTAACCTCCCATTTCCTCTAGGGGAAATGATAATATTTCAAATAGGTAAGAGAGAAATAGAGACTAGAGAATGAGAATTATGGATAGGGAGCAGTATAAAGAAGAGTAACATATAAAAGGGATGAAAAGTTAGATGTAGTTACATGGAGAAGGACTTTGAAATCCAAATAGAGCAGTTCATATTTGATCTTGGAGGTGATAAGGAGCCATTGGAATTCTTTTGAGGAAGGGGGTGACATTTTAGGAAAATTACTTTGGTAACTGAGTGGAGGATGGATGGAAGGGAGAAGTGACTTGAAGCAAGGAAGACCAATCAGGAGGTTATTGCGGAAGTCTAGGAGGGTGGTGGTTAAGACCTACCAAGGGTGGGGTACCTTGGACTCAGTCAAAGGGCCACACTTGAGGACCTACAGGGCCCCATGTGGCCTCCAGGCTGCAGGTTCCCCACCCCTGGATCTAAGATGGTGGTTGTCTGCATAGAGAAAAGGGGACTGGTGAAAGAGATGTGGAAGTAAGAATGGCAGGATCTAACAATTGATTGGATATGCAGGGTAAGTGAGAATGATGAGTGAAAGATGATGCTCAGGCTGTGAATCTGGGTGCCTGAAAAGAGGCTGGGGCCTTCAAAAGTAATAGAGGAGTTCGCGAGAGGGTTGAATGAAAACAGACTGAGTTCAGTATTGGACATGTTGAGTTTGAGATACCTATAGGACATCCAGTCTGAAATATCCAATAGAGGCTCAGAGATGCATGACTGGAGCTCAGTGGAAGGACTAGGGCCAGATAAATCGATCTAGGCATCATCTGCATAGAGATAACAATTAATTAACAAATAAACCTGAGGGAGCAGATGAGATCACCAAGTGAGAAAGTATATTGGGAGAAGACCCAGGACAGATCTTTGGGGTACCCTCACAGTTAGGGGATTTGATATAGAAGATGAATTAGCAAAGGAGATTGAGAAGGAGCAGTTAGACAGGCTGGAGGAGAACCAAGAAAGTTATTATGCTGTTTGAATCTAACTTTATTGGTGGAAAACTACTATACTGTAAAAAAAAAATAATAATAACAGGAGGTTGGTTTTAGAAAAACATGGAAGACTTGAATGAAATGATGCAGAGTGAAGTGAGCAAAACCAAAAGAACATTGTATACAGTAACAGCAATATTGTTCAAAGAGCAACTGTGAATGACTAAGTCCTTCTGAGTAACATAATTATTCAAATCAACTACAAAGGACTTGTGAAGGAAATGGAAGTATGTATTGTATGGTCCCACACAGATATCTGTATCAAATGTTGGCCTTCTCTAAAGCAGGGTTAGAGAGAGAGGGAGGGAGGCAACTCAAAACTCAAAATGTAACAAATAAACAAATAGATAAACAAAGAAACAAATAAATAAAAAGGAAAAAAAATCTAACTTTATATGACTAGAGATTGAATCCAAAATGTTGCCTGATATTAACTTTCCAGGAATGCCAGAAATGGCTACAAAATATTTTGGGTTTCCCCAGATTATGGATCTAACCCAAACCTTCTTATTTTAGGTCCCCTTACCCAGGTCTTGTTTTACGCCCCCTGGCCCCCATGCTTGTGTTTGGAGTTCTCTTGTGTTCTGGCTTTGCCCAAATTTTATTGAATGTTTCTATCTATTGATACCCATCTCAATCCACCCTGCTTTCAATTTGCCCTCTTTGCAAAACTGTTTCACGTCATATTTGTCATTTGAATGGTTCTTGCAAGGGTACCTTTGTCTAAATCCTTTATAATTTAAACCCTCCAGTGGCTGGACAAGAGGAAGCCATACTCCTTTCCAGTTTGCTGTCCTCTACCTAATAAATTTCTTTCTTTTTTTAAAAATGTTTTATTAATTTATTTTGAATTATCAACAATCACTTCCATAAGCTTTCAAGTTTTAAATTTTTCTCCCTCTCCCTCCCTACCTTCCTCCCCAAGACAGCACACAATCTAAAATAGGCTATACATATACATTCTTATTAAACATACTTTCACATTAGTCATATTGTAAGTAAGAATTAGGACTAATAGGAGGAACCACCAGAAAGAGGAAACAAAACACAACGGAAGGAAAAAATAGCAAATAGTATGCTTTGATCTCCATTCAAACTTCATAGTTCTTTCTTAGGATGTGAATAGCATTTTTACATCATGAGGCTTTTGGAGATGTCTTAGATCCTTGTATTGCTGAGAGGGGTTAAGTCTATCAAAGTCAGTCATCACTCAGTGTGGCTGTTACTGCGTACAAAGTTCTGGTTCTGCTCACTTCACTCAGCATCAAACCATACAAGTCTTTCCAGGTTTATCTGAAGTCTGCCTATTCATCATTTCTTATAGTACAATAGTATTCCATTACATTCATATATCATAATCACAATTATGACTACTATCTGTGTCTTTTTCTCTATCCTTCCCCCCACCCCCATCTCCTTTCTCCTTTTCCCTCCTCACTAATGTTTTGCTTTTGACCACCACCTCCCTCAATCCTACCTCCCTTCTATTAGCCCCCTCCCTTTTCTTTCCCTTTTTCCCTCCTACTGCCTATAGGGCATGTTAGATTTCTATACCCAACTGATTATGTTATTCCTTTCTTGAGCCAAATCTGATGAGAGTAAGGTTCAAACAATGCTCATCTCTCTTTTCTTTCCCTCTGCTGTAATAGGTTTTTGTGCCTTTTCCTGTGATGTAATTTACCCTTGTCTGCCTCCTCCTTTCCTTTTCTCTCAGTACATTTTATTAGTTAGATCAGATTAATTCACTTACTTTGATCCATTTAACCCACTTGATTAGATTTTTTTCATCATTACATCATTTCATCAAAGTCGATTTGTACCCCCCTTTTATGTATACCCCTTTAACACGGTGTAATAACAATACAATTCTCAAGAGTTACAAGTGTCATCTTCCCTTGTAGGGTTGCAAACAGTTTGCCCTTATTAATAACATGTTGTTTCTTTCTGTCCCATTTACCTTTTTATGTCTCTCTTGAGTCTTGTATTTGAAGGTCAAATTTTCTGTTGAATTCTGGTCTTTTTATCAAGAAGGTATGGAAGTCCCCTATTTTGTTGAATATCCATCTCCTCCCCTGAAAGATCACACTCATTTTTGCTGGGTAGTTGATCCTTGGTTGTAATCCAGGCTCCTTTGCCTTACAGAATATCATATTCCATGCCTTATGGTCTTTTAATGTAGAAGCTGCAAGGTCCTGTGTAATCCTGACTGTGGTTCCACGATATTTAAATTGTTTCTTTCTGGCTGCTTGCAGTATTTTCTCTTTGACTTGGTAATTTTGGAATTTGGCTATTATATTCTTTGGTGTTTTCAATTTGGGATCTCTTTCAGGAGGTGATTGGTGGATTCCTTCTGTGGCTATTTTACCCTCTGGTTCTAGGACTTCAGAGCAGTTTTCCTTTATGATTTTCTGAAAGTACTGTCTAGGTTCTTTTTTTTCATCATGATTTTCAGGTAGACCAATAATTTTTAAATTGTCTCTCCTGGATCGATTTTCCAGGTCAGTTGTTTTACCAATGTGATATTTTACATTTTCATCTATTTTTTCATTCTTTTGTTTTTGTTTGACTGATTCTTGCTCTCTCATAGAGTCATTAGCTTTCATTTGTTCAATTCTAACTTTTAACAAATTGTTTTCTTCTATTAGATTTTGTACCTCCTTCCCCCATTTGGCCAATTGTATTTTTTAGGGACTTGTTTTCTTCAGTAATAAATTTCTTTCTAAAGCAATTTCAGATTAATAAATAATCTGATCATTTTATTTCTAAAACTATTTCAGATTTGGGGATTTGTTCTCCTGAACAACAATCCTTACAACAACTCTGGGAGGCAGATGCTACCATTATCATCCCCATTTTACAGATGAGGAAATGGATGCAAAAAGAGATTAAGTGACTTGCCCAGGGTCACACAGCTAGAAGTGCCTAAGATCAGATTTTAACTCAGGTATTCCTGACTCCAGGCTGAATGCTGTATCTACTCTATCCACTATTCATCACCTGGATGACCAGATAAAAGGAATATTTTCATTGAATGTTAGAGCTGGAAGGAGTCTTAGAAATCATTTAGTTCACAGTTGTCAAACTCCCTGCCCACAGGCTACAAACACAAAACTCCAGTGCAGACCAAACCAGATTAGAATACATTTGAATTTAATTAATTAATGTAATTTCCCAGTTACAGTGGGGAAATGTTTAACAAAATAAGTAAAAAAAAATAATAATACAACATAATAATGTTAATGGGAGGTTTTATGAGTCACTATGGGCCATCAGGGATCCCTTCTATTTAAGCTGGACTTAAGCTTTAGTCCATTTCCCTCTATTTATGGGTGAAAATGGTTCCATCAAAGGTAAGAGATTTGGCCAATGTCACCCACCTTAGCCAGCAGCAGGTGTGGGTCTAATGATAACAATGGCTGACTTTTACCCAATATACCATACCTTATCCTTTGACTCTCACCACAGCCTGGTGAGACTGCTACTATAGGCAGTCTTTTCATTAGAAAAGGAAATTGGTGTTCAGAGAGGTGACTTATCCATGAGCACAGTTAATAAATGACAGAGACAGGTCTCTTGAGGCCTCAGGGCTGTGTTCCAACCAAGTTCCCAGAATAATTGTTAAATTTTCAGTGTGAGCATTTACACCTTAGAAATCTTGCAACTGGTCTAGACTCAAGTAAGTGATGGAGAAAAATTGTGTAGATTAAATTTAAATGCTTTTTTTTTTTTTTGAGATCCAACTGGTGAAACAGTTGCTGGCACACCACTGGTTCAGGTCTGGTATTTTTTCTACCATACCTTACTTCCTATCTTTGACCATACCAGTGTCCAAAATCAGCCTATGAACTACGACTAATATAGCAACTGAAATGCCCATATACCCTTAATTATTATTAATCACTTATAGGAGGGAGTTGGAGAAGAAAATGGCAAGCCATTCTGTTGAGATTTTGGGTTCAGGGGTGTTGGGACCCCAAAATAGTGACACATGGGTCCTGGCTGAATGAATTTGACCTAGACATTTTTTTAGTCAAATATAAGGTTTATTAAAGATCTGTCATATTGGCCAGACTCTTAAGGAGTCTGAACATTTGTGATGCTCATATTGACAAGCAGGCTAGATTGAATCTGAGCCATTGGCAGATTTTAAGAATCTGAATTGGCAGACAAGATGGATCTTACATACAGAAAGACTATGGGAGGTATCGAGGAGTGGTCGAGTAGTCTGAGGTGACTATGAGGTGGGGTCTAGGAAGGATTTGGATGGGAATGACCAGTAAGCTGAGGTGACTGTGAGGTAACAGAATGCCAGGAGACCTGGACCACAGGGCCAAGGGAGAATGGAGTCTAGATAAAATTAAGGGTGGAAAGTGGTCAGGGGCAATTGGGAGGTATCAGAACAGAATTGGGAGATTGGGTGTAGCCACAATGAAAGGCCTGCTGAGTAGACTATAACCTCAGGCAAACACCAGAGACTTGACCATGTGGGAAAGTCCAGGGCTTTTCCTTTTGGGGGTTCAGACCCCAAAGACATGGTCTTTTCCTTTTAGGGGTTCAGATCCCATCCCCATCAACTCCAATATCTTTGCCGAGAAAACCCCAAATGGGGTCACAGAGAGTCAAACAAGACTGAAAATGATTGAACACAAGCACTCATCAGAGGGGGTACACTTACTTTGGCTCACTCTCTTAGAACTAGGCTGCTAAATCTGCCCAGAGGACTCTAGGATACCCTGAGGTTTGGGGGTCTTCCTATGGTGTTAGATCCTTACCAGCTATGTTCCCCCATCTGATAGGGGTCTACAACTAGAATTCAGTTCCATCTTACCATTTCACATTGAGTTGCTTTTACAAAAGGATATTTATTCCAAAGATATAACAAATAAATCACTTACTGTCTTAAGGAGAGAGGGAGAAAATTTGGAACTCAGAATTCTTTCAAAAATGAATATTAAAAATAGTCTTTACTTGTAATTGGAAAAAATAAAATACTATTTAAAAATAATAATAACAACAATAAATCATGGATTTATTATATATATGTATATATGTATGTATTTTACAGAAAACATCTGAAACTTTGGATATAACCATAATCACTGAAAATTAATTCAATGCTTATCATTATGGTCACACATTATAAAAAAAATAAAATTTTATGAAAAACAAAACAAAACAAAAAGATATAGCAAGAAAAAAGCACAAACTTTTCTCCCAATGCTTCTAGGGCATATGTACACCCCCCTCCCCCCCACTCAGTCTCAAGGTAGGAGTAAATTTTAATTCAATTCCTACACAGCACTGGTCCCACCAACTTCATTATCCAAACACTATCACCACTGGCCAAGAGGCCTTGTCTCAGTTCCTACTGGTTTGGGGTCCCAAAGGTCATTCCTGAAGGTCACTCTTTGGGTCTCAGGACAAGCTGCAGAACTAACCTCTGGAAGATGAGGATGCTCAGGGGTCCTCCTGACCTTTGAAACTCACAAGGCTGGAGGCTCCATTCCCTTCACTGCTCTCAGCAGAATGACCAACTGGGGCAGTTGCTGAGGCTGACAAGCCTTTTGGATGCTTCTGTAGCCACCCAGAACCAATTACAAGATGTCTCCACATTCTCTAGCATGTCAGTGACATACTAATTTTATGCCATCATGACTGTCTCAGAAGCAGGCCTGCCAGCTTCCTCTTTTTGAAGAGATGTCATCTGAGACCCTGTATGCTTACACCAGACCCCTATAACAACTCTTTCATCTAGCCCTGATTTATGTAGAATATTTCTTCCTACTAAACTCAAATCTCTTCCCAAAGAGACAAGTCCCCCTCTCCCTCAGGTTCTATACACATTTTAGCAATTCTTTTAGGTGTCCAATGTGTTTCTTTTACTAAAGACTTTAACTCCCTGGTGTAGTGACAACAGTTCTTTAAGGCTTGTAAAGACCTTTGGATATCTTATCTTATCTAAATCACACAATAGCCCAAAGAAGTAGGTACCATTATGGTTATCCACCTTTTACAGAACTAGAGGAGTAAAGTCACGTAGCTAGCAAGTGTCTGAAACTGAAGTCCTTCTGACTGCAGGCCCTGTGGTGCCTAAGTCCATAGAACAAATCTTGATTGCCACTGTCGCTTTAGGGGATTGCTTTAGGTCCACAGCAAGCAGCCAGGCCTAGAAGGCAAATGTTTTCACCAATGGAGACGTAGACTGGAACTGTGGATAATGTGCTGGGTCTGAATTGAGAAAGACCTGTATTCAATCAATCCAGCAATCAACTAATATTTATTGAGCACTATGATAAGACTATTTTCTGGCTTTACTTTTTTATTTCCATTAATTATCTAGGGTCTGCAAAAATCAAGCTGAGACATCAGCCTTAGCTCAGGAATAAATGGTTAGTTTGCAAATTCCAGCTGGATCCCCAGTGTTTGGTGACAGTTTACTGTTTTACCTGATCTAGATCTTCCCCTTCTGCTATTTGTTCTTTGATATGCAAATCATTACTTTCCCCCTCTGCCTTCCGCAAAATTCCATTGTGCCTATCCATGTAACTAAAATTTACATAAGATTGCTGAAACTGTTGCTCTGGGCTCACTGTACGCAGTATCTATAATGAGTCTATGCTCTGCATATATAATAAACTGGTTTTTCCACATCTCTGCTTCTTTGATGGCTGTAATTGGCGGTTGTACCTATCAACAAATCCCCAGACAATTTCTGTCATGGCATCTCTACTATGCGCTAGTCCCTGGGAATATAAAGCCAAACAAAACATATCCCTGCTTTCAAGAAGCTAATAGTCTAATGAGGGAGAATTCAGATCCTATCCCTGCTTCTTAGTCATGACCATAGCACTTAATCTCTCTATTATATTATGTTATGTTATGTTATATCATATCATATCATATCATGTCATAATCATATCATACCATATCATGTAATTCTCTAAGCCTTAGGACTCTTAAGGCATTGATGTTTCTTCCCCAATTATAATGGCTAGCCTCAAATTCAAGAAGACTAAAGTTTAAGTTCTGACTTACATATTCACATATATTGACTGTGCTTCCGTGGGCAAGCCACTTAACATCTCTTAGTTTCAATTTCATTAGCTGTAAACTCTCTTAAGGCTGTAAATCAAATCAAGGCAAAAAAAAAAATTTATTAAGTGCTTACTATATTCCAGGCAGCTAGGTGGTACAGTGAATAGAGCACTAGGCCTAGAGGCAGGAAGACCTGAGTTCAAATCCAGCCTCAGACACTAGGCAAGTCACTCAACCCTGTTTGCCTCAGTTTCTTCATCTGTAAAATGAGCTGGAGAAGAAAATGGCAAACCATTCCAGTATCTTTGCCAAGAAAACCCCAAATGCAATCACGAAGAATCAGACATAACTGAAAAAATGACTGAACAACAATGTACCAAATGGTAGGTTACAAAAAAAGACAAAAGTGGTCTTTGTCTCAACATGTAAACAACTAAAAACAAACAACAAATATAGAGAGTAAATTGGAAATTCTCTTGGAGGGAAGCCACTAGCACTGAGGAGGAGCAGGAAAGACGTCTTACAGAAGGTGATTCCTTAGCTGAGACTTGAAGAGGAAGCCAGGGAGGCCAGCAGGTAGTGACAAAGACAGAAAGCATTCCAGGTTGCCTTTTCACTAACAGGCACCACGTTTGGACATGGAGTGTCTTGTCCATGGGACCACAAGGAGCCAGTGTCACTGAATTGAAGAATGGGTGTAGGAAAGTATAAGAAGACCAGCAGAAAGGGGGCAGGATCCCGGAGATAATGGAGAGTTAATGAAGTTTATTGAGTAGGGAGTGACATGGTCAGACTGGCTCTTCGGACTGCCCATTTTGGTAGCTGACTGGAAGATAGAATGGAGTGGGGAGAGATTTAAGACAGGGAGACAAGCAGAAGGCCATTGAAATTGGCCGGGTGTAAGATGATAAGGGCCTGCACCTGGGTCATGGCTGTGTCAGAGGAGAGAAAGCACTTACAAGAAAGCCATTTCAAAAGTCAAAATCTATAGAACTTGGAAACATATAGAAATGAAGGGTGAATCAGAGCGAGGAATTGAGGATGATGCCTAGGTTGTCAGCATGGATTATACATTTCAGAGAAGGTACTGACCTGCATTAGTGGAAGGAGTTACTAACCTGAAAGTTCCTTATAGTAAGTAAATCACAGATCAGTTATTCACTCTCAAATAGATGTGACTAACAAAGGCATATGGGCAGCTAGGTGGCACCATGGTGCTTACAGTGCCAAGCCTGAGTCAGGAAGACCTGAGTTCAAATGTGGCCTCAGACATGTACTAGCTATGTGATCCCTGGCAATTCACTTAAACCCTGTTTGCCTCAGTTTCCTCAACTGTAAAATAAGCTAGAGAAGGAAATGGCAAACCATTCTAGTATCTTTGCCATGAAAATCCTAAATGGGTTAACACAACTGAACAAGTTTCTCTCTCTCTCTCTCTCTCTCTCTCTCTCTCTCTCTCTCTCTCTCTCTCTCTCTCTCTGCATATATATATATATATATATATATATATATATGTAATTTTTTTAACATGTTTGTGGACTCCAGATTAAGAACCCTTGGATGAAGGGGATTTCCCAAGCCCACTCTCACAGAGAATAAAAGCATAGTATTCACTCCTGAGTGTCCAACTGAGCCAATAAAGCTGTTCAATTCATGATGCTCTCCTAAGGACCTGAATCTCTCCAATACCACTATGAAATACACAGGAGCATTTAGTCTCATGTAGCTCCCCATTATAACCCCAAATCTAAATCAAGGCAGATAAAGTAGAATGGTCTCATTCTTCTACTTAAAGAAGGAAGAAATATCCTTGGATAACCCCAAAGGAGAAAACTAGAGGGCTCCAATAAGACAAAGGATGCAGAGTGCTCTGTAAACCTTAAAGTGTTAGGTAAATGTGAGTTGTTTTTGTTGTTGTAAATAAAAGAATGAGTTCGAATTAGTCTGAAAGTTGGAGTTGGAACTTTGAATGTGAAGTCTCTGGCTTAAATCCTTACTCTTAAGTCTAACACCTCTGTGACCTAGGGCAGGTCACTTAATGACCTTAGTTTCTTCACCAGTTAAAAGACAAGATTGGACGGATGGCCTCGGAGCCCCCTTCCAGGCTTTGTATTTATGATTCTCAGATACTGTAGTTGAAATTACACTATTTTGAAGTGTGTTTTAATCCCTCCTCCAAGATTTACTACCTCTGTAACCTGGGATGAGTCAGCTAACCTCTTACCTATATGACCTTGGGTGAGTCACTTAACTATGATCTATCTAGCTAGCTGTCTGATTTATAGATTTATGATCCTAAGGCAATGGAAGCCTGAATTCTTTTCACTCTTAATTTTCTCAGTTTTGTTTCCTTCTCTCCTTAGGCCTATAAGTGACCCCTACCTTCATTCTCAGCCTTATCCCCACCTCACTAGGCAGCACAAAATCCAGTTCGTGACTCTCTGGGCTAGGCTGCTGAACCGTTAGATAAGTCCTTTGCTTTATATGACCATGCAAAACTGCCTTGGTGGGTCAGAATTTCTCCCTTTGGGAGTTAAGACAGTAACTAACCCCCTGGGACCTTAGACAGTTCCCTTTAAACCTGATGCCATTGTATTTAGGCAGTTTTATAGTCTTTTTTGTAAGAATCATTAATCAGGGATTCCTGGGAACCAGTCTTCCCTGTGTCTTTTCATCATTCTCTAAGAGCCCTAGATACTAGTGTGATAGCTGCCTTAGAGGGAGAATAAAAGAGGAGCCCTTTGAATCAAAATGCTTTATTTCCTCATCTTCCATTTGCTGTAACATGGGCTAAGAATTGGCTTGTAACTTAGAGTATTGAGTTGGCTTGGCAGGTTATGTTCTTTTTCAGATTTGCATAAATTGCAATAAAAATTCAGTTGAGAAATGATTAGCAGAGAATGCAGCTTGTCTCTGCAGAAACTCAATACCCTTTAGGAATGATCCTATCCAGGACTATTAGGGAATTTTTTTTTCCAGTGCCAGGCGCGCCACCTGCTGTGCATTTAATAGAGAGCAGTAGTTAACTAGAGAAGGGATTACCAGATTCAGGAAGGAAATTCTCTCCCTCCTCATCTTTATCTCCTTGATTACTTGGCTTCTCTCAAAATTCACCTTAAATCTCACCTTCTGCAAGAGTTCCTTCCCTCACCAGGAACTCTCTACAGCAGTGAAATCACAAATCTAACTTTCAAAAATCCCAAGTCTACTGCTATCCCCCTACAGTAAAATAATGCTACTACCCATTTCTGTAATGTTTTTAGGGTTACAAAGCACTTATTCAATAATCCTGCTAGATAGATTCCTTTCCCTCACCAGGAACCCTCTATACTAGTGAAATTACAAATCTAATTTAAAAAAATTCCAAGTCCACTGCTATCCCCCTACAGTAAAATAATGCTACTACCCATTTCTATAATGTTTTTAGGGTGACAAAGCACTTATTCAATAACCCTGATAGATAGGTGGTGCAAGCATTGTTGTTTCTGTCTTATAGATGAGCAAATGAGAGGCAATGTGGCATTGTGGATAGAGTGCTGGACTTGGAATCGAGAAGACCTGGGTTTGAATTCTGTCCTTGACACTAAATGGCTTTGTGACCCCGGGGCAACCACTGTAGTGCTCAAGTGCTTTTCTAAAGTGGGAAGAGGGGCAGCTGAGGAACAGTAAGATCAAGTGATTTGGCTTTGGCAGCTAGTGAGCCTTAAAGCTGAATTTAAACCAGGTTTGTTGGCTCCAAGGGAAGGGAACCAGCATTAATTCAGCACCTATTATATGCCAGGCACTGTACTGAGGCCTCCCAAATATGGATGCTCACAACAACCCAGTGAGGTTCACAAGTGAGGAAACTGAGTCAGACAGAGTAAGTGACTTGCCTAGAATCACACCTTGTCTGAGGTCATATTTGAACTCAGGTCTTCCTGTTTCCAAGCATTGCCTAGCTGCCTCCTGTGAGGCCTCTGTCTACACCTTCTAGTCTTAAGAGGGTTGTTCAAACCCATGGCATCAAACTCAGATAGAAACAAGGCCAATTAATCCTTACATAAGGATTCCAGCTAGCTACATATTGACTTAGTTTTAAATTTTAATATTATTTGTGTTTTATTTTATTTCTGCCCTCTAGCTTTTATTTTGTTAAATATTTCCCAATTATATTTTAATCCAGTTTGGGCTGCAGATAGGAGTGCTGCTGGCTCTATTGGGCGCTGAAGGCCAAGGGTTAGACCCCTCCTGCCTTGAGCACTGAGAGGTTTACTTATTTGTCCAGTGTTGAACAGCCTGATTTAAAACCATGTCTTCCTGTCTTTGAAGGCAGTATACCATGTTGCCTCTCTTTATTTATATCATAAAGTAGTTGCCATCATGATAATATTAATGTGGTTTTTGTTGCAGTTGAGTCGTTTCAGTCATGTCGAACTCTTCGTGACCCCATTTTGGGGTTTTCTTGGCAAAGATACTGGAGTGGTTTGCCTTTTCCTTCTCCAGTTCATTTTACAGATGAGGAAACTGAGGCAAACAGGGTTAAAGTGACTTGCCCAGTCAAATAGCTAGTAAGTATCTGAGGCAGGATTTGTTGGGTTTTTTTTTTGTTTTGTTTTTCTTAGGCAATGGGGTTAAGTGACTTGCCCAGGGTCACACAGCCAGTAAATGTTATGTCTGAGGCTGGATTTGAGCTCGGGTCCTCCTGACTCCAAGGTCAGAGCTCTTATCCACTGTGCCACCTAGCTGCCCCCCTGAGGCAGGATTTGAACTCAGAAACATAAGTCTTTCTGACTCCAGGCCTGGCACATTATCCACTGAACCACTAGCTTTATCAATAGAGAGCCCAATACAATTGTCCTACATTTATAATTTATCAAGATATTAAATCTTCCCTAGTATCAGTTTCAACAACATATCCTATATGTGATCAAGTATTATTATCTATAGATCTTCTTTAGCCACTTGCAATTCAAAATAGGAATGTTCTCAGTTAATTAATTGATCACAAAGGCTCTCAGATATATAGGCAATTCTCCTTCCCACTAGCTCATCTGCAAGTAGAAACATTGGAGTCTGCTTTACATCTCCGTTCTGACCCTATTGATTCACAACCAATCAATAAACATTTATTAATTGCCTACTATGTGTCAGGTATTGGGTTAAGCTCTTTACAGATATTATCTCAATCAGAAAGGATTTATTAAGCACTTACTATGTACCAGTCACTGTGCTTAGTGTAAAAAAGATACAAAAAGGGGCAAAAAAAAAAGAGGTCCCTGCCCTCGAGGAGCTTAAAATCAACTTTTGAACAAAGATCTCTACCACTTCACAGTTCTGCAAGCAGTTCTTAGTAATGCTATCACATACATGGTTATTGAAAAAGTTTGTTTTTGCTTATTAAAATCATTTTATCTTCTCTGGAAAAAAATTATTTTTCCTTGTGGAGGTATTCTGCATTTATATATTCAAGATGTCATTTCAGTTTTTTAAGTTTCATAACATTAGCAGCTAAAACTCATAAAAAACAAACAAAGCTGACTTATTTCTCTTTCCTTAATAATACTTTGAAGCCCAGTGATAAAAATATAGTGGATTATATTCTGCATTTGGGTTTTTTATTTCATGTTTTTCTATTTCTTCTACCTTAATTGTCTTTATAGCTTTTACTTATATTAATTACAGCTGCTTCTGGAATTTTCTTTTCAAACCAATTATATATTTATTCATTTTGAAGGGTTGTTATTTTTTCATTTTTCATTCATGTTATTTATTAATTAAAAAAACTAGAGACAATAAAAATAAAGACAAATTTAAATTTAATTCTTGAAAATTATAAGCAATCAGTAAAAGCATTTATTAAGCAGCTAGGTGGCCCAGTGAATAGAGCGCTGGGCCTGCAGTCAAGAAGACATCTCCCTGAAAGTTCAAATCTAACCTCAGACAATTACTAGCTGTGTGATCCTGGGCAAGTCACTTTAACCCTGTTTGCCTCAGTTTCCTCATCTGTAAAATGAGCTGGAGAAGGAAATAGCAAACTATTCCAGTATCTCTGCCAAGAAAACCCCAAATGGGGACACAAAGCGTCAGACAACTGAAAACACATGTGCCAAGAACTGTACTAAATGCTGGAAATATAAAGAAAAGCAAAAATAGTTCCAGACCTCAAGAAGCTTACCTTCTAATGGGGGAGGCAACATGTCAGTCAGTAGGTACATAGAAACTGTGTACATAGTCAAGGGAAGACAATTTGAGAGGACCAGGCATTAGAAGCTGGGGGCCTTGGAAGGTCCTCCTGCAGAAGGTGGGGTGTGAGCTGAGTCTTGAAGGAATAATTCTCTCCTCTTCTACTGTAACCACCTGGGACAGGCCCTCATTACTTCATACCTAGCCTGCTAGTTGGACTCTGTACCTTAGATCTCATCCCCACCACCGGACCATCCTCTGCTCAGCTGTCAAATAGACCAGATCAGCCTCTCCCAGCCCTCTTCAGTAAACTCCAGAAGTTTCCTATCACCTCCAGGAGCAAATATAACATTCTCTGGGTTTTCAAACCTTTCATGATCAGGCCCCTTCCTACCTCTCCATTATTCTTAAACTTCACTCCCCAAGGTCATTCTGTGACCCGGTGACACCAGCCTCTTTGCAGTTCCTTGAACAAGATACTCCATCGTCTCCCAACTTGGGGCATTTTCTCTGGCTGACCCTCCACACCTGGAATGCATTTCATCTCTATCTTCTGGCTTCCTTCAAGTCTCAGCTAAAATCCCACCTTTTATTGGAAGCCTTTCCTGATCCCCCTTAATTCTAGTTTCTTCCCTCTGTTGATTATCTCCAATTTATCCTGTAAATAGATTGTTTGTACATAATTGTCTGCAAGTTGCATCATCCATTAGACTGAGAACCCTCTACTAGCAGGGACTGCCTTTTACATTTCTATATATCCCCAGCACTTAGCACAGTGCCTGGTACATGGCAGACCCTTAATAAATGTTTGTGGACTCTCTTTTGTCTTTCTTCATCTCCCCACTTCTCAGCATCGTGCCCGTCACATAATATGCACTTCATACATGTTAGTTGGCTTGATGACTTGAAGCAAGCCTGAGCAAGCAACAGGCGCAGCTTTCCAGGCATGAGAGATGGTCAGTACAATGGCCTGAGATGTGAGGTAGAGTGTCCTGTTGGAGAAA
Organism: Vombatus ursinus; assembly: GCF_900497805.2. Taxonomy (NCBI): domain Eukaryota; kingdom Metazoa; phylum Chordata; class Mammalia; order Diprotodontia; family Vombatidae; genus Vombatus; species Vombatus ursinus. The sequence continues at coordinate 556,704 of NW_020954567.1, read as the reverse complement.
CAGCAAAGAAACCAGTTTTGCTGGATCGCAGATTGCACAGAAGGGAGTAAAGAAGATTGGAAAGACAGGAGGGAGCCAGGTTAGGAAGAGCTTTAAATGCTAAAGGACTTTTCATTTGATCCTAGAAGTAATAGGGAGCCACAAGGCGTTTATTGATATGGGAGGGCAACATTATCAGACTTACACCTCAAAAAAATTACCTTGGCAGCTAAAGGTAGAAGATAAATTGCAGTGGGGAGAAGTTTGAGGCAGGGAAATTGGCCTCTGCTATTCTATTCAGAGAATGGTTAAGAAAACTACAGCACATGAATGCCATGGAATATGAGATGTGGGACAATATCATGAACTGATACAAAGGGAAATAAACAGGACCATGATTCTCTCACTATAATTGTCTAAATGAAAAGATCACAAAGGGAGATTAATCTGTAAGTAACTGAAAAAAAAAAAAACAGTGGAGGTCTGGGAAAAGAGGGAAAGAGAAAGGAATGCAGCAAGTATTTATAAAACACCTACTATGTGCCATGCACTATACTAAGTGCTTTTACAAAATATTATCTCATTTGATCCTCACAACCACCCTGTGAGGTAGGTGCTACTACTATCCCCATATTACAGTTGAGAAAAGTGAAGTAATCAGAGTTTAAGTGGTTCTTGAGGTCACACAACTAATATATGTCTGAGGCTAAATTTGAATTCAGGGATTCCTGATTCTAGGCCCAATGTTCTACCCATTGCACCTCCAGTTGCCTAAAGAAAGAATAACAAAAACATTCATTCATTCTCAAGACAGAGAGGAGGGGGGCAGCTAGGACAGAATGTTGTATACACTGTCAAATATGTTCACTCTATCATGTTTTTACTGAATTCTATTCTGTCACAAGGAAGATTCAGTTTGGAATTGACATTGAAAAGATTGATAGAAAGACAAAATTACTCAAATAGTTTTGTTTTTTTTTAAATTGCCCCACTTGGATTCCTGTATGCTTAATAAAGCTAGTCCTGCTTACGGCTATTGAAGATTGCCTGACAACCCCTCTCTCCCAGACTTGAATAGACACCACCTTCTCCTTTCAGCTCATTATGGCCAACCTCTCATAGGTTCATCGTAATGATTTTCAAAAGTGGAGCCAAGAGCGACCTTTACAACAGGTCACAAATATGCAGAGGAACATAAAAATTCAGAAGGAACAGAGGATAAAAGTTCAGAAGCCTCGCCACTGGACACTGAACAGGAGTTTTCAGTTTGGTTTACAGAACCATGAGATTTTTTTCCTTTTTCACAAAAAGATTGAAAACAGAAAAGTATAAAAATGATGAGAGGAATCAACTAAGAATGATAAAACCTAGTATAAAATTCTAAATAGAGCCAATGTGGTAGAGTACAAAAGGCTGACTTGACTTGCAATCATAAGACCTGAATTCGAGTACTGCCTGTGCCACAAAGGGTATTAGATGAGCTAACCAATGCTAGCATTGAGCTAAACTTGAAGGCTTATGAAGTACCTTCTGTTCACCTACATATAAGCACATATGCTTATAATGAGATAGAAGATATGAGTATATGAGATGATTATATATTCATAGTTCATATATGTCACATATATTTCTTATTTATATATTATGTCATATATTATTTATGTCTCATATATTTATTATTATTTATATGTCATTTTGTTTATCATTTAAATATTTCATATATGTATTATATATATCTCATGTATATGTTTATTATTTACATATAATATCTCATATATATTTTTATCTCATTTGATCAACAACAAAGTCCTATAAGGTAGGTATTATAGGTTCCTCAGAGAGCTTAAAGCAGCTCATGCCTGGTCATAGAGTTAATAAATAAAAGGTAGGATTTGAACTTATCTTTCCTAACTGATGAGAGTACATATAACACTTTTTTTTTCTTTTTTTTGGTGAGGCAGTTGGGGTTAAGTGACTTGCCCAGAGTCACATAGCTAGTGAGTGTTATGTAGCTGAGGCTGGATTCGAACTCAGATCCTCCTGACTCCAGGGTCAATGTTCTATCCACAGTGCCACCTAGCCGCCCCTACACATAGCATTTTTGGTAATCTTTGCGTAAGCATCTTTTCATAAGCTGCCTCCATAAATGCTCACAGACTTGGAACATAGATCTCCAGACTTTAAAGGTCATCTAGTTCAATCCCTTTACTATAACAATTGAATTCATTTCTACAAGCATTTATTGAGTACTTACTGAATGCTAGATAGGGTTAAGTGAGGCAGCCAAAATGCAAAGAAATTAAATGACTTAATCAAGGTTACCCAGGAAGCAGTATCAGAGTTAGGATTTGAACTCAGGTCCTCCAACTGCATACCCAATGTTTTTTCAAAGCTTAAATTCTGTGATTCTGCTGTGTTGGTTTCTACTGGGGCCCTATGGTAGTTCAAGGTGTTAAAATCCTGGTGGTCTATGCAGAAGAGAGTGGGCCTAAAGCACAGAGTCACCTGGAGAAGAACACATGCTCCTGGTTATGATCCTAGAGAGATAAAAGATATCCAGGCAGGTCAAGCTTAAGTTCAGTGGATAAGTCAAACCAAGGGGTCCTCAGGAGGAAGCAGTTCACAGCAGCCATCCAAAGCCAGGGAAGTCATGTCAGTACCAAGGAGAAGGCACAAGGAAGGGGAGTGTATCAATAAACAAGACAGACATTTGTGTCTAGTGACTTCTCTGATGAAGACAGTCTTCTTTTATAAAGAAATGATAGCAATGATAATCACTGGCATTTGCATACTGCTTCACATACATTACCTGGTCTGAGTCTCACAACAATCCTATGAGTAAGGCACTGCATGTATTATCATCTCCATTTTACAGATAAGGAGATGAAAGCTTAGAGAGCTTGTCTATCATCATGGTGTCATCAAGAAATAAATCAATCAAGTATTTATTATGCAGCTACTATATCTCTGGTGCTGTGCTAGGTGATGGAGATACAAGTACAAAGAATAGATCAGTCCCGACTCAGAATGAAACTACACTCTAATGGGGGGGATAACAAGACCATGTAAAAATCTATACAGCATAAATGTGTGTGTGTGTGTGTGTGTGTGTGTGTATGTGTGTACACATAGGCAGCTGGGTTAGATGCATAGACTCATCATTTAGTTACATTTCTAGCTAGTTCAGGTCCAAAGTTGGTATCACTTCTGGTTCCTGGAGGGTTGGAATCCCAGGATCCTTGCTCCTCAGGGCATTGGTTCTGACTGGTTAAAACACTCAGCCTGGATTCTGGGATTTCTGCTCCCAAGTCAGATAAGACACTCTACTCCCTGCACCTACAAAAGAAAAGAAAAGATGAAAAGGTCAAATAACCAGGCCCATTTCTCAGGGCTAATATTGCCTCATGTAGGGAGGTTGGAGACCCTAGGGAAGTCACTTAACCTCTCTCTGACTTCATCTATAAGGTGGGGATAATGGTAGCACCTCTCTTCCAGAGTTGTTGTGAGGAGCAAATGAGATAATATTTGTAAAGAGCCTAGCACATAGTAGGTACTTAGTAAGTGTTCATTTCTTTTCTTCTTTCCTTCCAATGGAAAAAGGATCCTTCCAGCCATCTACAGGCCAATGGAAAATGTCTATGCATGCTCCAGTCTCTCAGAAGTAGCTCCCTACCATCTTCCACATGGATGATACATTTGTAGGTGGTCTGGGCACGTGCTAGATCTCCACTATGTTGTCCTCCAAGCTTGGGGAAGATGGGTGAGGTGGAGGGGCAGAGCAGAGGAAGGGTACACCTAGTACCATGTATTGTACACCATACAAAGATGGCAGGAGAGCAGCAGTGGTCTGAGTTAGGTTTGTTATGGTGAACTCTCATTAATAGGAATGCAGGGTCAAGGGGCAAGAGCTGGAGAACTGAATGGGAATCAGGAGGCATGGCACAGGAATGGGCAGAGAGCAGCACCTTGATCTGAATGAACAGAGAGAGTTTCCAAAGTAGGAATTCTCTAAATCAGTGCTGTTGAACTCAAATAGAAAAGGGGGCCACTAAACTGTATACCCTATATACAATATGTATAGGCAGCATATTGACCTAGAAAATCACATATAATATGCTCTGTTGTATTTTTATTTATTTTGTTAAATATTTCCCAATTAACATTTTAATCTAGCTCAGAGTATTCTGGGTCTTCACCAATGAAATTACAGGTCTGTACCCACCTTTCCTCTTAAAAAAAAAAAGGAGAACATCGTTGTATACATAAGTACAAGTTAAAATAAGCCTGATGAGAAATTGTCAGGATCATAAATGGCTTGACTCTAATAGCATCCTTCCAAAGGATGGAGGAGAAAGGTTAGGAGGCCTTTTGCTATTTGGAGAAACAAAGATACAAAACTGATTTATCTTTTTTTGGGGGGGGTGAGGCAATTGGGGTTAAGTGACTTGCCCAGGGTCACACAGCTAGTAACTGTCAAGTGTCTAAGGGCAGATTTGAACTCAGGTCCTCCTGACTTCAAGACTGGAGCTCTATCCACTGTACCATCTAGCTGCCCCAATGTGTCTTTTTTTAAACAGGGGTGGGGAGCCTGCAGCCTTAGAGGCCACATGTGGCCCTCTAGGTCCTCAAGTCTGGCCCTTTATTTGTTTGTTTGTTGTTTTTTTTTTAGGCAATCGGGGCTAAGTGACTTACCCAGGGTCACACAGCTGGTAAATGTCAAATGTTTGGTCTCAGACTGGATTTGAACTCAGGTCCTTCTGACTTCAGGAATGGTGCTCTATCCACTGTGCCACCTAGCTGCCCCTAAGTCGGGCCCGTTGACTGAATCCATATTTCACAAAGGATTTCTCACCCATGACCTAGCATTTAGGGCAAGGTCAGAAAATCAAAGGAAGAATATTACTTAAAAAACTCCAAAATCCATCTAGAAAAGTATGGGCCTCCCCTTTCCCTCCCATAATCCTCCCAGTCTCTGGCCAGGGGACAGGAACTGATATTTTTCAAGTTCTTTTCTCCAAGGGAGATCAAATGCTTTGGGAAGATCCCCTGCAATATTTCAAAGGCCCCAAGCTGAGATAATATTTATTTCCTGGCATCATAACTCTGCTCTCTAGCCAGATGATAAAGTACAATTTAAAAAACCACCCAATATTGATAGGTTAGTTAAATGAAGGAGGTGTGTATGGGAAGAGGGAGTCTACTGTCTATAGCCTAGAAAATATTCCCAGCTCATATTTTGACTCAACTTTGTACTAGTCTATAAATCCTAGAGTTTCTATCTTTTAAATTCCTTTGTAATTTATTGTCAGTACCAGTCACTGTGCCCTTCTTATATAATGCTGAATACAAAAGGGTGGCTTGGTTCTTTAAGGCTTTTGTCAGCAACCTAAAGCTCAGAACAAACTGAGACTGGCAGTGAAGACTCAGAAAAACAAAAAAGGCTTCCCCTCTCTTTTTTTTCTTTTTTTTCTTTTTTTTTCTTTCCTTTTTGTTTTAAAAGGCTATTTAGGGCAGCAGGAAGATCAAAGGAGGAGTAACACTAGAGTAGATAGAATGATGTTAATGGACAATGGGATAAAAGGCTGAACCACTCAACTCTTATTTCGTTTTTTCTTTAATTAAGGAAAATTCTTCAGACTGTGAAGGATAGAACAGAATGGTTTAATAGGGAGCTGAAACCCAAGATAAGTAAGAGGGCACCCAGCTGCCCTCAATGAGTTTGAATTACCTCCCTAGGATCAACTATATCACAGGGTTCTAAAGGAATTGGCAGCTGAGCTATTGTATGAGCCTCTGAAATGTCTAGAATAGGAGAGGAGACACAAATTCCATTATAACAGATGTGGGTCTTAATGAGGAAGAAAGGAAGGAAGAAAGAAAGAAAGAAAGAAAGAAAGAAAGAAAGAAAGAAAGAAAGAAAGAAAGAAAGAAAGAAAGAAAGAAAGAAAGAAAGAAAGAAAGAAAGAAAGAAAGAAAGAAAGGAAGGAAGGAAGGAAGGAAGGAAGGAAGGAAGAAGAAAAAGAAAGGAAGGAAGGAAAGAAGAAAGGGAAGGAAGGGAAAGAAAGAAAAAGAAAGAGAGAGGAAGGAAGGAAGGAAGGAAGAAAAAGAAAAAAGGAAGGAAGGAGGGAAAAAGAAAGGAAGGAAGGGAAAAAAGGAAGAAAGAAAGGAGGGGGGGGGGGGGGGGGGGAGAGAGAGAGAATTCAAACCATAGATCAGTGAACTAAAGTACATATTCTTCAAAGCTCAGCTCAAGCATCATTTGCTATGATAGGCTTTTTCTGGCCATCATCCCCCTTCCTCCTCCACCCCATCCCAATTACTTTATATTTACTTTTCTATATCTTAGACGAGGTGACATGAAATAGTGGATAGAGAGTTAGTCTTGGAGACAGGAAGATCTGAGTTTAAGTCCTGCCTCTGCCCCGTAGTGGCTGGGTGACCTTGGGCAAATCATTTGTGGTCTCAATGACCCTGGGAACTCTCTAAGAATAGAAGTTGCACAAAAGGCACCAATCTTCATCAGTGTAGTGCCTGGTACATAGTAGAAACTTAATAAATAGTTATTCACTAAGTAAAGGAAGCTTCTCAATGGGGATTTCTTAAACTAATATAATCACAAGTCCGGTAAAAAAAAATTTATATTTTGCATAAACTTATATGTGAACATATTTCTTCTGACAGACTATAAGCTCCCTGAGGGCAGGAATGGTTTCATTTTCCTTATCTGTATCCCTGCACCTAGTACAGTTTCCTGACACATAGTAGATACTTAATAAATGCTTGTTGATTGATTAATTTCCTTAACAAAATTTGAAAGTGTATTATCAAAGCGATGATTTGTAAACATAAAGTAAATGAAGTAGTGACCACTAAAAGACAGCTTGGGCTAACCAAGAGCAAGTCATGCCAGATGGAGCTCATTTCCTTTTCTGAAAAGTTATGAGGGAAAAGAAATTATTAGATTGGTTGATCAGGAGACTACTGCAAAGCTTTGTGGACACAGTTCATTCAACAAACATTTTTTAAGCACCTACTAAGCATAAAGTACTCTGGTAGGGGCTGGGTATTCAAGAATAAATAAAATGGCCCCTGTCCTCTTATGTTCTATAAAGGACAATGTAACATGTACACAGAAGAAGATGTGTAGTAAGATCCCAACCCACATGTGCACTCACTAGCTGGTCACATTTTCAGATGACACAAAGCTAATAGGGATAGTTAATATGCTGGCTACCAGGGTCAAGATCCAAAACCGTTTTGATGGGATACAACAATGGACCAAATCTAATCAAATGCAAAGTCCTCCAAGTGGGTTAAAAAAAGAATTTTACAAATATGAGATGGAAGAAGTAGGCTAAAAATGGTTGACATGAAAAAAGATCTGGGTGGTTGGGTAGATTGCAATCTCAAACTGAGTCAACAGTGTGAACTACACCAAAAAAAATCTAGGATACTATAGAGGGTATATGGAGGCCTACCCCAAGAGTAGGGTAAGCATCTCCTTCCTCTAGCATCTTCTAGACAAGGCATGTATTCCCTAGACAAGGCGTGAATTGTCCTTGTCTTCAGTTCTCATTTCCCCACTGGTGAGGTCTTGTTCTATCACTGACTCAAGCTCATTATTAATTCACACACTTGAGCTATATTTGGCTTTTGAAAGTAGATTCCACACAAATTCAGGGAAAACTTGAAAAACATCTTGGATAGAGAAACTCCAAGGATTACACAGATTCTTAGAAGAGGATGAGGCTTACCATGTGGATTTTCAACTCCTTATCAGCCCTGAGTTCTCTCCCCTTCAAAGGTGACCCTATCCAAGGTAGTATTGTAAGTCTCAGATCAAATACAAACTCTTAATTTGTCATTAAAAACTGTCTTTAAAAATTCTGAATTTAATTAACACCAAAAAGAGAGAGAGATGGGAGAGAGAGAGAGAGAGAGAGAGAGAGAGAGAGAGAGAGAGAGAGAGAGA
>NW_020954567.1:502076-548743 GCF_900497805.2 Vombatus ursinus | reverse complement strand
AGAGAGAGAGAGAGAGAGAGAGAGAGAGAGAGAGAGAGAGAGAGAGAATTATATCTGAAACCATGGATCTTACTCTTTAAAAGTGTATAATAAATTTAGCATGTTATTTTCAAAGATGTTCTGCTTATCTGTGTTTCCTTCAAACTTCCTTCTGTCCCTTTTTAAAGTTGTCAAAGTTCCTCTTTTGTTTATTTTTCCTTCCTTTTGGTTACATAGTCACCATCCACGTCACAAATAAAAGGGAAAACACAATCTTTGAAACTCATAAGCATACATATCAAAAAGTATATCAAATGCATATCCAAAACTGTCTAACTCATTTTGCACCTGGAATCTATGACCCTTCAGTTAGGAAGCGGACAGCAGATGCCATCTTTGGTCCTCTGGAGGTGTGTTTGGTCATTGCATTGATCAGAGCTCTTAAGTCTTTCCAAGTAGTTTTTCTTTATGGCATCATTCTCACTGTATAAAATGTTCTCCTCATTCTGCTCACTTCACTCCATCAGTTTCTATGAGCCTCCCCAGGTTTTTCTGAAACTGTTCATTTCAACATTTCTTAAGGTGTAATAATGCTCCATTACGTCCAAGTACATAATTTGTTCATCCATTTTTCAACTGATGGGCATCTATCCCTCTTAATTTCTAGTTCTTTTAGGTTGTCATGTAAGGCCCTTCACAGTTGAATTCCATTTTATATTTCCAGGTTTATTCACATCATTCCTTTTTATGTACTCTTATGTTCCAGCCAAAATTGACCCACTTTCTGCATGAACTTGACATTCTACGGCCTGCTTCAATGCCACCAGATAGACTATTTGGAGTTCTTGAAATACACTTTCTTCTCTTCTCTACATGTTAGGATCCCTGACTCCCTTCCAGGTTCAGTTTGTGCCACCTCCTATGGGAAGCTTTTCTTGATGTTCCCAGTTCAGTGTTTCTCAAAAGGTATGCAACAGTACCCTGGTGGGCCACAAAAATATAGATGTTATTGCAGATTAAAGAAAATTTATGTTACTTCATTTAATAGAAATTTTACTAATTAAACATTCATAATATGGTAAGAATAACAGTTACAAAAAAAAAAACAAAACTTGTTTATTGCAACATACCCACTAAATCCAAAACACATCAGACTTTGAACTCACAAAGAATTCAACACACATGGCACTGAACATGTGTAAATTTCCAAGACTACCCACAAGTGTTGCCAGTTTCACCATACTCCAGCTCCTTATGGCCAAGAATACTGTGTCCTAAGCAAAAAGCTTAGAACCATTACTCAGGTCATTAATGCTCAGTTCTAACTCATACAATTATGTAATTATCTGTATCTGTTTACATGTACTATTCTTGCAGTAGGATGTAAGTTCTTTAAAGGCAGGAACATTTTATCACGTTGTCTTTATATCCCTAACAATTAACACAATTCTTTTCCCCTAGAAGGTGTTAAATGAAGTACCTGTTGGATTAGATTGTATTGGTCTATACAGATCCTTGTGCTAAAATGGATAATCCTTACCACTCCAATGTCATTCTACTCCAAAGAGGAATTTTCTTCAATATTTATGGACCTTTGGTCTGATCACCCTGTCCTTTATTTGATGTTTCATTAACCTTAGTGTTTGCATGGGAGTTAATGACACACATTCTGATGTATGCAGGGGAAGCCCTGGATGAAGACAAAATGAGCCACTAATGTATTGAGGCATTGTCAAGATTGAAATCTGTCTGTCTAAGTTTAGAACTGTGGTTCTAGGGGCAGCGAGGTGGCACCGTGGATAGAGCACCGGCCCTGAAGTCAGCAGCACCTGAGTTCAAATCTGGCCTCAGACCAAACACTTGACACGTACTAGCTGTGTGACCCTGGGCAAGTCACTTAACCCCAATTGCCTAACCAAAAAAAAAAAAAAAAACAACTGTGGTTCTAAGCCATAGGTTACAGTGCACTGAGACAGGTACAGTGTTCAGAAGGAGGGAGGTTTTGGTGTATTGTATTCTGCCTGCCTTAACTGGACCATATGCATGCAGAAAGCAAGCACATCTGACCCACATTTTACACATGCCCATGATTCAGACTGCCTCAGGATCATTATTTCTTGCCACCTTTTAGGAAAGATATTGACAAACTGGAGTATGCCTAGAGGAGAATAAGAATGGTGAGAAGACTGGAAAATATGCCAGATGCAGATTAATGAAAAGAATTGAGTCTATTTAAGCTGAAGGTAAGAAGATTTAAGAACCACTAGAAGATTTCAGGGGTGTGTTTGATGGGTTTATCTAGTGTAAGAGGGAATAGACTTTACTACCGTTTGACCACAGCAATAAAGGTTGGATGACTACTTATCAGGAAGGTTACCAAAGGAATTCTCAGGGCACTTTTTATCCCTAGGACCACATGGGTCATCCTTGGGGCAAACGATAGGAAACATGCCTTCAAGGGAAGGAGCTTATCTGTGGCAGAGTCACCAAGAGAGGAAGTGGGTCAGATGGTAGCTTCCTATTTTAGCTAATTCTTATTAACTATGCCTTAAGCCTGGGTACTTTTCTTTTTCTGTTGAAAAACTAGGAATACTTTCAGTGCCATTTAAATTCAGCACTCCGGAACAAAGCAACATCATTTCACCCTAGTTACAACTCTGGGTAGCCCTATTGGCATCGAACTAGATAACCAGTGAAGATCCGTTCCAGCCCTGAAATTGCATAACAAACCTTTGGTATTAGCTTCCAGTCTTGTTTATGAGGAGCAGCAGGGGATAGTGGAAAAAGCACAGGGCTTGGAGCTATGATACATAGTCAACTCGCATCTCAAACTTTTATTAGGTGGGTGACCATGAACAAGTCATTTAAATTCTCTGGACCTCAGTTTATTCATCTATCGAATGGGAAACAATATTTACACTACCTACCTTGCATTCTTGTTGTAAGGATGTTCCTATGTAAACCTTACAAAGTTATATTAATACTTATTACTATTATTTATGGGTCTGCAGTGGCCTTTCTTTCACAACTTCTAAATGATGTTTGGGCTAATTTGGTTTGGGGTTTGGGGTATGTCTTAGATCTTCTTCAGTGAAGGTAGTAGCCACAGTGTTGAATCACAGATTCCTTAAGCATTTAAGTACTAAATAATTATATATATATATATATATATATACACATATATATATACACACACACATATACACATACATACACACACACATATATATATATATACAGGGGAGAATTTACATATGTCAGGATCGTAGATTGGGTTGGGACAACACAGGACCAGATGTTGTCTGTGGTTCATTCCAGTTATGATAGGAATCTAGGATGACACTGAGGTTATGACCCTGGGAAAGTGGAAGAAAGGTGTTGTCTTCAACAAAAACTAAAAGAGGATGGGTTGAGGGACATCTTTCATCCCTCACTTTCTCTGCATGACCAGCCAACCTCTTTTTCCCATCAAACTCTTCAAAAATAATGTCTTTTAAGCTACTTCTTATGTGCAAGCTATTGATGACAACATGCTGCTGCCACCCACTATGCATCTTCCCATTGCCCTTTCAGCCACCTGCAATTCTAATTCTCCAAAGATCATGGCGTCCTTTCATGACTCACAGACATATGGACATCAGCAATTGCCAGCCCACCCGCCTGCATCCTCATCCCTCTGAGAACGGGCTATGCACATGTCCAGAGTATTCTTGTTCAAAATGTGAGAAGGGAACAAGCAGGCTTTCACAGACAGTTCTCTACACCAAGCTACATCTTCACAATGGCACAACTGACTGAGAGATGTGGAAAAGCCCAAACGTTGCCAAAAACCAAACTTTGTTGGTTTTTTTATTAGGAAAAAAAAAAAAAGCATTCGACACAAGCTTTCCTCCAAGCCTCCAGAAATGCTATTCCTAATTTAGCAGTCCTGGTGGGCATTTTAGGGGAGCAGATCCAGGCAGAGAAGAACATAGATTTTCTTAGCTACAGCTTAGTTCAAACCTTATTAACAGATGTAATGAGGATATTTTTCTCCTCTTTTTTGCCTAACAAAACAGATTTGACAATTCTGCAAGTTGGTAAAATGAGAAAGGTAGGAAATTCTCTATGAAACTTGGTGTCTAGCTAGCCAAAAACCAATAAGAAATTCCAAGTGAGGCAATAAAGGAATCAATTATTCTTGCTTAAAAACTTAATTTTTGTAAAAAAAATTTTCAAGTAACAAGAATAACAATTGTCCCGCCTACTACTTCCCCTCCTCTTCAAAGGGCGAATTTAAAAACAAAGCAAATACAAAAAATAAATTCTTCAGTACATATCTACGTAATCTGGCAAAAACAAATTCCTTCATTAGCCGTATTTGAAAATGTTTATCTCTTCCTACATTTTAAGTTCACTACGTCTCAGGAGGAAAGTAGAATATTTCATCTTCATTCTTTTGTAATCATGGCATGTCATCATGTTCATCAGAGTTCTCCAATCTTTCTAAGCTTTTTTTCATTATAATGTTATTATTGAGCAAATGGTTCTCTTAGTTCTGCTTCCTTCCATCTGCACCAGTTCATAAAGGTCTCCCTAGTTTGCTCTACAACTGTCCACTTCATCATTTATTATGGCTCCACTACATTCACATACCACAATTTGTTTAGCCCTTCCTCAATAGAACACTTTATTAGTTTCCCATTTTTGACTACCACAAAAAGAGTTGCTATCAATATTTTTGCACATATAGATCCTTTTCCTCTTCCTTGTATTTCTCTAGAGTATAAATCTAATAAGGTCTATGCATGATTCACTTTCTGCGAATTCTTCCAAATTGCTTTCCAATGCGGCTAGACCAATTCTCAGCTATACTTACAGTACCTTTAATGTGTATGTTTTGCCACAATATTAATCCAATATTGAATCATTTTCATCTTGTAATCTTTTGCTGTCTGAGACGTATGAAGTGGAATTTCAAAATTGCTTTAATTTGCATTTCACTAATCATTAGTGATTTAGAGAATTTTTTTTTTGTATCACAACTCTTCTTAATAAAATTAACATCAAGGGACAGCTAGATGTCACAGTGGACAGAACATCGGCCCTGGATTCAGGAAGACCTGAGTTCAAATCTGGCCTCAGATACTTGATACTTACTAGCTGTGTGACCCTGGGCAAGTCACTTAACCCCATTGCCTCATAAAATTAAATTAAATTAAATTAACATCATGATGGAATACTACTGTGATGTAAGAAATTATGAGCAGGTTGATTTTAGAAAAAACATGGAAAGACTTGCATGAAATAACAAAGAGTGAAACAAATAGAACCAAGAGAATGTTATATACAGTAACAGCAATATTGTTTAAAGAGTAAATGTGAATGACTAAGCTATTCTGAGTAACATGAACATTCAAATCAGCTACAGAGGACCTATGAAGGGAGAGGCTATCCCCCCCACCAGAGACAGAACTGATATGTGGAAGTATATATTGTATGGTTTCATATACATATGTGTCAAATGTTAGTCTTCTCTAGTGCAGGGTTGGGAGGGACAGAGGGAAGGAGACAACTTGGAACTCAAAATACATTAACAACAAAAAGAACCATACTAGCTGTGTGACCATGGTTAAGTCACTTAATTTCACAGTGGCCAAGGCAACTTTCTAAGATTATAAATTACAGACAAGTTGTTGATTAGCATCTGTATGAACAGAAGGAATTTTCACCCTGGGAGTTATCTAACATGATGACATCAGAGGCGTGGTTTTAAAAACAAAAATTACTTGGGCACATGGTCACAAGGCCAAACCAAGCTTGAGCAGGCAGTTCTCAGTCTATGAACTGCAGACATCTGGGAGCCAGAAGTCATGGCAAGGTCATGAGGACCAGTCCTCTGTGAAGAAAACTAGACACAGTTTGAGTTAGTTCTCTGTACCCTCACGCCCAGGTGGATTGATCTGAAACTCAGGTGTGTTTGTCTCCTGTGATGAAATATATTTCCACTTATTGGACAGGGTTTCTCAGACCTACCAACCCAAAGTACAAATTCTTCTGTGTTGGCTTCTTTTACCTAAGGGTCACCTTTAGTAGATCAAAGGATTCTCCACTGATGCATACCATATACCTACTCAGCCCTCTGGTTCTGACTCCATTGTGCCAAAGGAATCTCCTCCAGTAACACAAAGCATCCACAAATCCATATGTTCACTGAGAATTTGTAAAATAAAATAAAATTAATATTGTTTACCCTTTTAGAACAACATTTTTTCCAAAGTGCTTTGAAAACCCATTTATAAGGATTCCATACTATCCTTTGTTTTGTATCCAAAGCCCTTCACAAAGTCACTTCCTCCTACCTTTCCAACCTTCTTACACTTTACTCCCATGGCCTGCTCTATGATCCAGTGACACTGGCTTTCTTGCTGTTCCTGGAACAAGTCACTCCATCTCTGGACTCCAGGCATTTTCTGTACCTTTTCCTGATTCCCTGAATTTTTTCCCTTCTCATCTCTACTTCCTGGCTTCCCTGGTTTCCTTTGAGTCCCATCCAAAATCTTACCTTCTACAAGAAGCCTTTCCTGATCCCTCTTATTTCTAGACCCTTCCCTCCATTTACCATCTCAAATTTATCCTGTATGAATCTTGTTTGTTTATAGTCATTTTCATATTGTCTCTCTCATTAGACTTTGAACTCCTTGAAAGCAGGGACTGTCTTTTTATCTTCCTTTGTATTCCTAGAACTTAGCACACAGTGCCTGGCACATAGTAGGTGCTTAATAAATGTTTATTTATTGACTGACTCTCCCCCTTGAAGAAATTGGTAATTGGGTTCTGTAGCCCTTTATGACAGAATGTGAAAGTGAATGCTTTGATCTGGTGGAACAGGTGTGGAGAGGGTAACTGAAATTAGATTGGCAATCTGGGCTTTAGTCCCATCATTTGAACAAAAACAAAAAGGTGAAGAGGATGACCATGTGTGGAGGATATTGCAGAAGAGATTCCTGTATGGGTTGGAGGCAAGTGATGAGATCGCAGGTCATAGACCTATGGGAAACATGATATAGTGGAAAGGACACTGAACTAGTAGGCAAAAGTCCTGGGTTCAAGTTCTTGCCCTCACCTCTGTTGTCCTTCTCAACTCTGTGATTCTATAAGCCTATGACTCCCTGGCCAATTCTCATTCCACTATACCACACTGCCTGTAGCTGGAGGTACTAAGGGAAATCTCTTCCATTGATGCCCATCAGGCCCCAGAATTGCAGTTACCACAGTTGCTGTAGTAGGCATTGGTCTCTGGAAATCCTACACTAAATGGAAAGATCTCTGGGTTTGGACTGAGGGGGTTAACTGGCTTAGTTTCTGCCCTTGACTCTTTACTTACTGATTGCTTCTCTTCCTGTCTCAGAGTCCTAACAATCTCAGTTCCTCACCCTGGCCCCAACACTCACCAAGACACTCAGTCTTGCTGGATGACTTATCCATTTCCTTTGGCTCACATTGACTCTGCTACCTCTTCTGTCGAATAAAGGGGCTCTATTAACTGGTCTCTTATAGCTCTAGCATTCTCTGATCCAAAGTTAATCTAGGTATTAGCATATGAGTGATCTTGTTAGTGTGGCCCAGCTAGAAGTCATGTATTAGGAGGACATTTGAAGATGTTAGGGATGTTTGGTCTCACCTTATCACTGTCTATCCTTGCCTATTAAAATCTAATCCTTTAAAACACCATGAAAAATCATCTACTCCTCCCTTCCCTTCCCTAAGACCCCAGGACTCTAACCTCCAGCTGTCCCACAATAATCTGTTGCTTCATCTTTGTGGGGACATGAAGCCATACTAGAGAGCTCCTATAAAGAGCAATGTCCCCTCTGTTGCCTATTTATAGCTCAGAATATTAAGCAATTTATAAAGACAATAGTTTCTCTTTATATCAGCTTTGAAGAAAAAGTTTTGCCAAATAAATCAATATTGCAAATTAGATAAGGTAATGCTTCAATTACTATAGTTAGATGGTTGGAGGTATTTAATTTAACAGAAAACTAACTACTCCCTCTTGGATGGCCCCCAACTTCATGTGGGCAAAGTCACCCTGTCCCAGCTCTTCTCTTCATCAGGACCAGGAGCTGAATGGAAAATCCCTTAGTCAATTCCTTTACTCCTTCATTCAAGGTTAAATGGGAAACTATGACTTTGTTGGAGAGAACAGTGAGGGGGAGGAAATTTGCCTGAGATGCCTGCCTGTAAGGGAAGCATCTCCTTTTTAATTACCCTGCTTCCTTCCATCACTTAAATCTGTTTAATCATGTCTTGGGAGTGAGGTAGGTGGCCCAGTGGACAGAGTGCCAGGGTTGCAGTCAGGAAGGCTTTCTGAGTTCAAATCCAGCCTCAGACACTTACAAGCTGTGTAACCCGGGGGGGAATATGTGTTTATGTGATACAGGTTCCTTTCTTTTGTCTTTTCTTTTTTCTTTCTCTCTTGTTTCTTCCTTCCTTTCTTTTTCTTTCCTTCTTTTCCTTCCATCTTTCTTTCCTTCCTTTCTCCCTTCCCTCTCTCCCTCCCTTCCTCCTTCCTTTCTTCCTTCCTTCCATTCTTTCTGTATCTCTTTCTTTCCAGGGGAAAATTGGGAGGCAGAAAAAAAATAAGTGCTTAACAAGTGAAATAAATTAAATAATAAAGTTGAATAATAATAATAATTTTTAAAAGGAAGGTTGTATATGCTACCAGATGAAGTTCTCTGTCACTTGGCTTTGCTTAACTGTTTTTCTTCGTTACAAGGGAGAGCTCATTTAACATCTGTGTTGGAGATGGAGGGAACCAACAATATCTGGATATGATTGTGATTTAAAAACTAAAGGCGTCAATAAAATGTATTTTTAAAAAAACACATGGAAGAAGCTAGTAACACCTGAACATGAATTGTTTTTATTAGATCCACAGCTGCCTGAATCCCCTGAGGGCTGGAGGAAGGGTAAGGGGTAGAAAACAAATTCCTTCCTCCACATTTTAGCTGTCTTACAGGCTCTAACTGGGAGGTCCACATATAGATGCCTCCTCATTAATTTAAGCACTTCCTGCAATGCCTCTGGAAGAAAGCATCAACAGACACCCACTGGTTTTTCGTGTAGCAAGATGCTCAATAAGTCAAGTCAATTGGTTCTATCGACTGCTTCCCTACTGCCTACAAACATACACATGACTCTCCCACCCTAAAAAACCTTCACTTAATCCTTCCATCTATAGCCCCATATCTCTCCTGCCTTTTGTGGCCAAACTTCCCAGAAGGACATCTACAATCCATGCCTTCCACATTCTCTCCTCTTACTCTTTTAATTCTCTACGCTCTGGCTTCCAACCTCAGGATTCAACTGAAACCACTCTCTCTGAAGTTACCAGTGATCCCTTAATTGCCACACCCACTGACTTTTTCTCAAACTTCATCCTTCTTGACCTCTGTCTGTGTTTGACACTAGCTGACAACCATAGGTCTCTGTCATGGGTCCTCTTCTCTCTCTATACTACTTCACTTAGTGATCTCTTCAGCTCCCATGAATTTAATAATCATCTTTATGCTGCTGATTCTCAAATCTACCTATCCTGCCCTAACTTCTTTGCTGATCTCTGGTTTAGCATTTCCTACTGCCTTTCAGACATTTCAAACTGGATGTCCATCTTAAACTCAACATGCTCAAAACTGAACTCATCATCTTTCCCCCCAAACTGTCCTCCCCATCCAAACTTCTCTATTACTTTTGAGGCCACTGCCATCCTCCCAGTCATCCAGGCTCGCAACATAAATTATCCTGAACTCCTATCTCTCACCATCCCACCCCAACCCACCCCAACACATACCGTATCCAAATGGTTGCCAAGGTCTTTCAATTTCACCTTTGCAACTTCTATCGACTATACCCCATTCCCTCCTCTGATGCTGCCGCTGCCTTGGTATAGGGCCTCCTCACCTCACTCCTGGACTACTGTGATATCCTGCTGGTTGATCAGTCTGCCTCAAGTCTCTTCCCATTCTAATCCATCCTCCATTTAGTTGCCAAAGTGACTTTCCTAAAATGCAGTTCCAACCACGTCACCTTCCTGAGAATAAATCCCAGTGGCTCTCTATGACCTTCAGAATCAAAAACACAATCCCCTATTTGACACTCAAAGCCTTTTATAACCTCCTCCCTTCTACACACACATATCTTGCCAGTCTTCCTACTCCTTACTGCCCAACTCTGCCTCCTGACTTTCCTGGCTTCCTTCAAGCCTTCATTTAAATCGCATCTCCTACAAGTAGCCTTTTCCAACCCCTCTTAATTGTAGTACCATATCTCACTTAATTATTTCTTATTTATCTTATTTAGCTTGTTTGTACATGTTTTTTCCACTCTTTGTGTCCTCAGCACTGAATGTAGTGCCTGGCTCATAGTAGGTGCTTAGCAGATATTTACTGACTGACTGAAATCTCACATTCTCTGCACGCTTTGCAGATTCAAATATCACTTGCTCAACATGAGAATGACACTGGACACAAGGTGTCACTATACTCTCAGCATGGAAAATACAAACCAGCAACAAGGCTATAAAAGGTTACAACAGAAGTCTCCGCTGTAGTAGTTGTGACCTGACTCTAAGGGGGTGTGTGAATCAACGAGAAGGTGGAAATATTGGTCACATCTCACTCTCCCTGCAAAATAGCCAATAGCGGTTCTTGTCTCCAACACAACCACACTTCTCCTTATCCCTCAGCCCTTCCCCACTCTTCCCTCTTCCTCCTCCCTGCCAGCTCTCTAGGGCTCCTTCTCCTCCAGGTGTGAATGCCTTGGGGAAGCTATACCTTCATCACTCCCTCTAGCACCCACAGACCTTACTGAGAGTGAATACGCAAAATCTTATTTTCTGATTGGGTTGCACAATCAAAAATGTTTTGAGACCAGTGGATTAGAAAAGCAAAATCTATAATCACAGTGACTTCCTAACTAGAGTACCTTCCTAACTAGAGAGCAGAGACTTGTTCATAGTTCATGCCTGCGTACCTTTTTTTTTTTTTTTTCAAATTGCTGATTTCAGCATGGATGAATGAAAAAAAAAAAGCATTTATTAAGCCCTTACTATGTGCCAAGACTAGAATCTGGTGTTTTCCCCGTGTCTCTTTTGTTGGATCAAACAAGTGGCCGCCTAAGTTACCTTGGTCCCGTCCTTATGCCAGAAATTCTACCACTTTAGAAACCAATTACTTTTTGTTCTTGGGAAATATTTTTGGTCCTACCAGATGAGAGGACCAGTTGATATCAAGGCATTGGGGGACTGGGACACAGGAGAATAGATAGACAGACTCCAGTAAAGGAAAAGAAGGAGAGATGACTGCCAAACAGAAGTTTGGCCTGCTCCACAATTTTGCCTAAGATCATTATTTCTCTATTCTTTCTCTTTCTCATCATTTCTCTAGGCTGTCTCTATTCATACTACTGTTCTGCTACCTTGAAGGTAAAAGAAGTATCTTTCCTAAGATAGCACAGTACCCCAAAGTGAAGGATCTCCACTGAATAGGTCATTCAGGTAAAAATCTCCCATGCCAGGTTGCTAAAAATCCTCCCTCCTCCAGCCCTCCTCATCTCATCCCTCCTTTCCTCCATCCAACTTATAGAAAGTGCAAGTACCCACTATTTTAAAAACATGATTCAGCTTATGAAAATTCAGTTCATGGAGAGATGCTCAGAAAAAAATGTTTATGGAAGCTTCCCTCTGCCTTTCCCAACTAATATTTTCTAGAATGAAATTAAATTCAGCAAATTCTTATTAGGTGTCCACCATATGGTAGGCACTATTTTGGGTGAGACAAGCAATCCCTGCCCTGAAGGAGTTTACATTATTTACTAGGGAGATAGAACCAGTACACAGAAAAGTAAATAGAAAACAATTAGGGAAAGGAAGGAAAGCTAACCATGGTGGGGTTCAGGGTAGACAGTGAAGGAGGTGGAACCCAACTTGACCCTTGAAGAATTCTAAGTGTTAGAGGTGAAAAAAAAAGACTATATTCCAGGAATGGGAGTGGAGTGGGGTGGTTTGAACAATGGAATGAAGACAGAAGACAGAATGTTGCATTTGGGGAACAGTCAGTAGGCCAGTTTGGCTGGAATTTACAGTGTGTAAAGGGGAATCATTTGAAATGTCTAGAAAGGAAACCTAGGGCAAGAAAAGGAAGGGCTTTAAATGCTAACCTGAAGAGTTTGTGCAGAGGGGCCGCAGATTTCTTTAAGCAGACTGATTGACAGCATTGTGTTAACCTACTCATTAATACTCACAGAGAATCATCGAAACTTCAGGCTGGAAGGGTCAGCTAAGACCCAGAAAGGTGGCAGGCACCATAGTCATCATAGAGTAGTGGAAGGGACTCCAAAGATCATTTAGTCTGACACCTTCTCTTTACAGATGAGGATACTGAGTTACAAAGAAGTAAAGTGATTTGCCAGATCATGGCAGAGTCCGTAGTGGAAGCCACGTCTCCTTTTCCACTGTACAACTAGACAGATAAATAGATAGATAGACAAATTGATAGATATAGACATAGACAGATAGATATAGCTATATAGACACACACACATACATACATACACATACTTATATAAATACGTACATATACACATACACACACATATGTATTGCATTAGATTATAAACTCCTTGAGAGCAGGGGCTGTCTTTTGCCTCGTTTGTAACCCCAGTGCTTAACCCAGGGTCACACAGTTCATAAGTGTCTTAGACTGGATTTGTACTCATGAAGATGAGTGTTAATTTGTCTATAATTGCCTGAGGGTGATAGATCTTGTGTTTTGCTAATATTGTATGGGTTTCTGTGAACCTACTTTCCAAATCTATTATAGTACATTTTACTTTACAGTTCCAGAGACTAGTATTATATTTAAGTCTTAATACATTAAGACTAGTATTATATAGGTGTTAATTGCTTATTATTGGTGTTGTTAGAGTGAGGGAGGAAGGGACAAAAGAAATGGGAAGGGAGGAAGGGAAGGAGCGAAGGCAGTTCCTCAAGGTTAGTTGAAACAGTCTGAGCTGGTTTTCTAAAGTAAGTAAAGTAATGTTTGCAGTGGAAAGACATGACCACAAGCAGGCTCAGGACCTGGGATTTAAGGGGGAGTTCGAAGTCTGGTGTGAAATGCTGCTGCTTTGACGTTTGTTGTTTCTTTGCTTGGATAGAGAACATTTATTCAGAGAGAACAGAGCTAGATTTCCTCATGTCTGGTGCCCTTGGCTCAGCCAGGAGCTCCGTCCCTCCAGCCTCACTTTGCTTCAGGCCTGTGGAGCCCTTCTCCAGAAAATGTTTCTCCCTGTTGTTGGTGTGGAGGCCAACATCTTTATGCTCTGGCACACTGCTGCAGTATGTGCTCAGACTTCACCTGCCAACAAAAGCAGGAGGCTGAATAGACTTGGCTCCCACGACCAGTTTCCTGAAACTACTCAGGCATGGTCCATGCCTCAGAACCTTACCTCTAAGTGCAGTGCTTGAAACCAAACCCTTCCCCCCTCATGAATAGTCAGGCCAGCTTTCATTCTATTCTCTTTTAAAGTACTTTCCTGACAACAGTCCCCAGAGAGTAAGTAGAGCACATTCTCATCCCCATTAAGCAAACTGACACTGAGCAAAGGGAAGTGACTTGCCCAGGATCATTCAGCTAATTTGTGTCAGAGCTGGCATGTGAATTCCCTGTCTCTTGATTCTAGGTTCTATGAGCTTTGCCAAACTACCACTCATCTAAACAATAACCAGAAGAAAAGAACAAAGAAGCTCAGAGTCCTAGCAGTTCACAGCAAGACAGGACCTTAAAGACTGTCTAGTCACCTAGACCAATGCCCTCATTTTACATACGAGAAAACTGAGTCGGGAGACATGACAAAAATCACTCATTGAGTAACTGGTGTAACCAGAACTAAGACCCCAGGCCTTTTAACTCCCTATTCAATAACCTTTCTTCTATGCCTTTTTTTTTTAAAGAAATCAAAACAAATTTATTGTTAACAAAGAACTGTCATCCCTTCCTCAAGAAAAGAAGCAGTCATAGCAGACAGAAAAACTAACACAGAGGCACAGACTGCAGGCAATAGAGACAGAGAAGAATGATGTTTAGCACACCCAGGCTCCACCAGGACAGCCAGCATCTTGATCTACTAGGGGCAGATGAGAGAACTGAGACTGGAGTGTGGTGAAATTTCCCCTGGCCAAGAATCCAGGTGACTAGTAGAATACCTCCTATCCCTTCTTTCTTCCTACTTCCTTTCTTCACACATGTCGACTTGTTGAGGTTTAAGGGTGCTGGGACCCGAAATAATAACACGCGGGTCCTGCACAAAAGACTTCGACCCAATCCTTTTTTCAGTCAAAGACAAGGTTTATTAGAACATCCGTTGTATTGGGCAGGCTCTTAAGGGGTCTGAACATTAGTGAGCTATTGGCTAGATTATAAGAATCTGAGCCTCTTCTATACCTTCTGTCCACGTTGGGGTTTCTTCTCTCTATTGAAAGGTAGAACATCCATCTGGCTGCCTCTGCTGAGCCTGCCCCAGATCTTTGCTCTTGATTCATCCTCTTTGCTTTCTTTGGCTTTGGAATGCATAGCATTTGTTTAACTGAGTTTAATTCAAATTTTTGTTAACTGTAGGCCCATACTATTTTAATTCTGCTTAGTTTGGACAAGTATTAAAATAAGTTTGGGTGTACTTGCTGGTGATGAGTCCCGGGCAGCAGGAAGAAATCAGTTGATGAATTATTTTTGACAGTCCCAAAGTGGAAATACCACAAGCTGAGAGCTGGCTATTCTTCATCCATGTTGAACTTTTGACAATTGGAAGCAGAGGGCTTGGTGGGGATAGAAAGAAAATCAACAAGCCGTAGAAAAAATTGAGGAAGGAAAAGCAGCATGGGAGGAGGCAGGGTGTCACAGTGGAAAAAAGACTGTATTTGAAATCAGAGGTTCAGGGTTCAATTCCTGGGCCTGCTATTTGACTACACTTATGACCTTGGGCAAGTCACAACCTCCTGGGACCACAATGTCTGCATCTGTAAAATGAAGGTGATTGCACAAAATGATTTCTAAGGCCCCTTCTAGTTCTGAAACTGTGATACATATCAAGGAGCTACGTTAGACATTTCTCAAGCTTACGATTGAAGGCACTGTCTAGATTGACGCACCATAGTCCAATAGAGAAATTACTAACATTCTTTTTCTGACTCTTTAGGGTTTGTCTAAATGGAACTTTAGGAACCATTTGGAGACCTAGACAACTGTTAAAGAATAAGGAAAATTTAGAGACCATATGATCCAGTCCCTTCCTTTTTACAGTTCAGGAACAGAGTCCCAGAGATGGGAAATGACTTGTGAAAAGTCACCTAGGGTTAATGTGAGAGGAAGGTGTAGGACCCAAATCTCCTGACTTCCAATTCAATCCAATTAAACATTTATTAATCACCTAATTAAGAATTCATAGCTAGCAAACCATGTGCCTACTTCTCAAGTCTATAAAACTTTATAAAAATATAAACTTTATAAGAGCAGGAATTCTTTTTCATCATGTGTATATTCCCAATGCTTGACCTATAGGAGGTTCTTGATACCTGAGGCTTCTAGGTCATGCAGTGGACAGAAGGTTGACTTGGAAGCAGAGAGACCAGTGTTCAAGTCCTCCTGCGGACATTTATCCACAATGGGACTCTAACAAGTCAATCTCTCTTGGTCTCAATTTATCTTCATCTGTACAAAGAAGATAATAATTGCACCTATCTCATAAGGGTGTTGTGAGAATCAAATGAGATAATATATGTAAAGGACTATATAAACACTAGATATTAATGATAATAATAGCAATTTGTTGTTGTTCAGTCATATCTGACTCTTCATGACCCTATTCTGGGTTTTCTTGGCAGAGGTACGGGAGTGTTTGCCATTTCCTTTTCCAACTCATTTTAAAGATGAGGAAACTGAGGCAAACAGGGTTAAGTGACTTGCCCAGGGTCACACAGCTAGTAAATGTCTGAGGCCAGATTTGAACTCGGGAAAAGGAGTCTCCCTCACTCCAGTTCTGGTACTCTATCCACTTCACTACCTAGTTGCTCAATAATAACAATAATAACAATAATAACCATTCATTGGACTGGATCTGAACACACGTTGAGGGCATCCTTGATGAAAATACAAGAAGGGTTTTGCTTTTTAGCAGGTTTTCACAAATGATTTTCTATAGCAGACCACATCTTTACAGCCACACAATTGACCAAAAGCTATAGAGATAGAAGATCCTACTATATTTATTTTTGCTGATTACAAAGAAGCATTTTTCTGGTAGAATGATATACAGTTTTAAACCCTCTTCCAAGGTACACATTAAGATCATATGAACTTTGGTGCAGCAAGAGCTGAGCTGTGGGGGCAGCCCCTCTGTAAGCAATAAGAGGGGTGGGGTGGTACATCATGTCTGTAGAAAACTTAAAATAATAAACATCGTAATATACATGGAAGTTAATTTGGATAACTCTGAGGTATAGTCGCCTTGATACATGAGGACTACATGCATGCTTGACTGGATCAGTTCATCTTTTTTTTTTTTTTAGAGAGTAAGTTTGGAACAGAAGTGTTCAATCTTGCTTTGGGCACAATTTGAGTCTCGAACCCCTGTGGTACTACATATCCTGCATTTAAACAGCAGATTTAAAGTGAATAATGATAGCAGAGTGATTGTAAAAATGAAGAAACAAAACTTAGGTTACTTCAGTTCTGAAGTGACCATCATTTGATGTGATTACTTGGAGTTGTTTGTTTGAAATCTAAAACAATGAAAAAGAGAACGTGAACTTTGAGGTGTAATATTTTTGTTTGGTAAATGTGAAGTTTAATTTACATATGGAATAGTTTACTGAATTTTAATATCTTTAAAGTTTAAATTTATTTTTGCAGACATTTCGGTTTTATTAAAGTTCATCTGTGAAATGGGATTTTTATGGATCTCTTCTAAACTTATCTTTATATGTATGACTTTTTCTAATTATATAACTGTTGCTTCATGTGAAAGAAATTTTTCAAAACTAAAATTAATAGTGTTCTATCAACTGAGTGAAGATTGATTGAGAAATCTTACTATATTGTTTACTGAACAAGACATATCAAGATTAGTTTTGACACATTTACAGAAGGGAAGGTTCAACAACAGAAACTGTACTGTTATTATATTACTGCAATAGACCAATATGGAGGTATGATTTATTTCCTTTTTCCCAAAAAATACATTAATATAATTTAAAGTATTAATCTATGGCTTTTTTCCCCTTTGACTGTTTCCATCTTTTGGACTAGTTGGCCAATCTCTTTTGAATTCACTGGAGGAAGCACTATCTTTTACCAAGACTTCATGTAGTCACACAATATCATTTGCAAAAAGAAGAATCTGGACAGTCTCCTTATCTGCAGTGATCTTCCATGACACTGATTTATGGACACTTTTGGCAGACATATGCTTCCCTGTTTGAGACCTTGCTTGTTACTGATACCTAGAGGATCCCAGAAGAATAAAATGTCGTACTAAAAAGAGACAAAAGGAAAAGTATGCTTTCCCCTCTCTGTCCTAAGGAATAGAATTGAGGTCACATAAAAGAACACCCCCCCCTCAAAAAAGCAAGGAAATAAAGCAAACTTGAAGTCAATCTGGGTGGAGTAGAGATGGGTAATTCCTGGAAATTTTGAGAATTCATTGGAGGTACAGGCAAAACTGTAACTTGTTCTGTTGTGTCCGACTCTTTGTGACCCCATTTGGGATTTTCTTGGAAAAGATACTGGAGTGATTAGCTATTTCCTTCTCTAGCTCATTTTACAGATGAGGACACTGAGGCAAATAGGGTTAAATGACTTACCCAGGGTCACACAGCTAGTAAATGTGAGAGGGTGGATTTGAACTCAGGTCTTCCTGACTTTAGGCCCTGCACTCTATCCACTGCACCACCTAGCTGCCCCTCCCCAAACTGTAATTCAGGACACCAATTTTAGAGAGCAGTGATAACACTTGTAATTCTTCAGCAATGTAGAAACAAATGTTTAAAACATCATTAGCAAGAATAATTAGTTAAAATATTAGCTTCTAGAGACCTTTACAACCTGATGCCAGCCTCTTTCCAACCTTATCACACACTACTCACTTCCCTTGATTCTGTGGTCTATCCAACCCAGCTTTCTCGTTGTTCCTTACAAAATGGACAGCCATTGAGGTCCTTTCTTTCTTTTTGGTGAGGCAATCGGGGTTAAGTGACTTGCCAAGAGTCACACAGCTAGTAAGTGTCAAGTGTCTGAGGCCAGATTTGAACTCAGGTCCTCCTGACTCCAAGGCTAGAGTTCATTGAGGTTCTTTCTAATTCTCAAATTCTATAATCTTATGATTCTGACTGCAAGCTTCTGTGTCCATTTTCATTGGCTGTCCCCCATACCTAGAATACACACACACACACACACACACACACACACACACACACACATATCTCTTAGCCCCCTATCTTCACCTCTTGGAATTCCTGGTTTCCTTCAAAATTCTTCTCAAGCCCCACTGTCTACCAAAAGCCTTTCCTGATCCCCTTCCACAGCTGCTAGTGCATCCCTTTCCCTAATTTAACTTTTATTTATTTTTGTATATACTTATTTTGTATATACTTATTTATTATATATACTTATTTGTATATCAGTATGTTTTCTCCTCCAGTGGAATATAAACTCCCTGAAGGCAGGGACTATTTCATTTACCTCTTTGTATTCTCTGGACCTAACACAGTGCTTGGCTCATAGTAGGTTCTTCATAGAAACTTGTTGATTGGCTAAAATAGGGAGTTGCCGGCTTCTTCCTCCCCAACCCCACCCCCCAATTCAGTAGTTTCCCCAGAAGTAACCTTGAATGGGTGTTACAACCATAACTGGTGTCTTCCTACCATAATGAGGCATCCTTTCCTCCTCCCCACAACTAGGAGCAGGCTTTAGGAAGTTTGTCCTTTACTGATTTTGTAACACTCAGCCTAGGAGTAAAAATTTCTAGTTACTGCTGGGGGGGCGGAGTGTGATGGAATCTTTGGGGAAAAGTGGAAATAAATGTGTTACTTGGAGAAGAGATGGACTGGTGTTCTTTATGTATCTAAAGTCATTTTGTTAGCTTAGGGAACATAAAAACACACGACTGGGCTTGGTTTGCTCATAAAATTACAATATTCGGAATATTTAGAGAAATGAAGGACTTAAAAAAATAACTAACCTGAAATATTAGTGAGGGGAAGCCTCTTAAATTCATGTTTAAAAAAATCCTTCAAATAAAAAAGGGTTTTCTGAAGTCCAGTCTTCCTCCTGGGACTTCACACCCCGTGAAGGGGCATGGTAAAAAGAAAGAAGACTGTTTGCAAGAACAAAGGAGAAGGGAGAAGTAACAGAATCAGCAAAGCCATATGAACTGGGCAAATAAGACAGCATTTTGGGCTGTGCTTTCAGTAATCCCTTGCCTATTCTTTATGGCAATTCCCTGGCCTGCGTCCACCTCTAGGCAGGTCTGTGGGAAAGGGGATGGCAGAATCATGTTGCTCTGGGGAATTTTTCTGCTGCTGTTTGATCCTATTAGTGCTAGGCAGGTGCTTTTTCTAAATTACACACCACAGTGGCAGGTCATTTCCCCCTCTCCTTTTTAGCCAACTCCTCCTCATTCACCAACCCCTCTGCATACACAAGTCTTGATTTTCAACAGAGGGAAATTAAAGAGATATCTAAGAAAGCCAGAATCCTCAAAAGTGAATAGAAAGGTTAGATGATGCTTCTTTCATGGGGTCTATAAAGAAATCCCCAAACAGAAAGAGACTCAGAGTTCACAGTGAGCCCCTACTCTCCTAAAGGTTTTCTTCACTCCCTAACGGAATATCACCCAAGAAGACACTTCTCCTTTTTCATCCATTACTACTAGTCCTAACATCATAGAAAGAAATGACCTTTCCTTTGCGATTGATGGGACTTATGTGTAATTTCTATTGCTGTGATCTGGAAAGGACTTTAGAAATCACTGTGCCCTCAGTTTATAGATGTCACATGGGATGTGTTACTTTATAAGTGGAAACTGTGGGATTTGACCCCAGATCATCAGACCTTTGTGTGTGTGTGTGTGTGTGTGTGTGTGTGTGTGTGAGGCAATTGGGGGGTTAAGTGACTTGCCCAGGGTCACACAGCTAGTAAGTGTTAAGTGTCTGAGGCTGGATTTGAACTCAGGTCCTCTTGACTCCAAGGCCAGAGCTCTATTGACTGAGCCACCTAGCTGCCCCTCCAGATCATCAGACTTTCAAATCCTGAAACTGAGACTCAGACAGGGTGAGTGTATGACTTAAAATACTTGCAATCCTATATTCTGCAATATACATATACATATACATATACATATATATGCTAACAAAATTACTTTAGACATGTAAAGAACACTAGTCCATCCCTTCTCTTCATTAGCAAGAATAATTAAAGTATTACCTTTAGAGACCTTTACAATCTGGCCCCAGCCTCTTTCCAACCTTATCATACACTACTCACTTCCCTAGATTCTACGATCCGTCCAACCTGACTTTCTTGCTGTTCCTTACAAAATGGACGGCCATTGAGGTTCTTTCTAACTTTCAAATTCTGTAATCTTATGATTCTGACTGCAGGCTTCTGTGTCCTTTTTCATTGCCTGTCCCTCATACCTAGAATGCTCTCAGACACGCGCTCTCTCTCTCTCTCTCTCTCTCTCTCTCTCTCACTCGAGCGCACCCACACACATACACATACACACACACACACACACACACACACACACACACACACACACACCCTAACCTAAGGCTTTACTTAATTCTTCACAATAGATCCACATCCTTTTTTGCCCTACATTATGAACTTGCTAATAGAATCACAGACTTGGAGGGAACCATCTAGTCCAGCCCCACCCTTTTACAGATGAGGAAAATGACTCAGTGACTCAGTCAGTCAACAAGCATTTATTAGCACCTACTATGTTCCAGGAGCCGTGATAAGCACTGGAAACACAACACAACAAAACAAAACAAACAAAACGAAAAAACCTAAACCCAAAATGAAACAAAACATGACCCTGCTCTGATGGAGGAGGTGAAATCATTAGCCCAATCTTACACAGTTAACAACAATCTTACATAATTTGTGAAAGAACACTAAACCAGGTCTTCTGATTCCAAGTTCAATGGTATTTTCACTACTCAACTCAGTCTTTCACAGAGGGAACCTCAGACATCATTCTAGTTCAAAGCCCTCATTTTGCTAAAAATGAAACTGAGGTTCAAAGAATGAAACTCAGGTCAAGAGACTTGCAGACGGTCCCTCAGTAACAATTGTCCCTAGTAATCTACTTTAGTCTATTGGGTTGTTAGCCAGTAGCTTCTCTGTTTGAAAACACACACACACACACACACACACACACACAACAATCAGTTTTAATCAACTATAGTGGCAGACAATCTCAGAGTTAGAAAAGATCTCAAAGTCACTCTGTGTGTGTGTGTGTGTGTGTGTGTCTGTGTGTGTAATCCAAGTATAAGAGGCATTCAGTGGACCATGGAGTCACAAAGGCTTTTTTTCAAGACTTGCCAATCACAATAGTCAGAGGATGAAGAGTGGTGAAGTGGATAGAGCACTGGGCTTGGAATCAGGAAGACTCATCTTCATGCATTCAAATCTGGTCTCAGACACTTACTAGCTGTGTGACTCTGGACAAGTCACTTAATCCTGCCCAGTTTCCTCTAAAATGAGCTGGAGAAAGAAAAGGCAAATCACTCCATTATCTCTGCCAAGAAAACTTTTAAAAACGGGGTCATGGAGAGTGGGACACAACTGAAAAATAGCAGAGGGCCAAAAATATGGCAAATAACTAAACTCTGAGTGCCCTCAGGCAGTTCTCTAAACTGAAAGGCTGTAAAGGAGTTGGAGATAGCTGGATGAAGTGGATAGAGCCTGGGCCTGGAGTCAGGAAGATCTGAGTTCAAATTTGTGCTCAGACACCAACTAGCTGTGTGACCCTGGGCAAGTCATTTAACCTTGTTTGCCTCAGTTTCCTCACCTGTGAAATGAACTGGAGAAGGAAGTGGCAAACTGCTCCAGTATCTTTCCCAAGAAACCCCCATGGACAGTACTGGTGTGCTATGGTCCGCAGCAATAAGTGAGTTGCAGAAAACTAGTGGTCAAATTTTCCACACCTGGAGTTCCCTACAGGATTGAAATAACAGCTTCAGAATGTATTATATATGTGTATGTATGTGTGCCTATATATACATATGCATACATATATACACATACACACATGCATATACACACATACACACATAACATATAAATGCAGGTATATATGGAGAGAGATACTACATATGTTTATACACATATCAATTAACAAGTATTTATTAAATCCCTATTACTTGAAGGCACTGTACTAGGCCCTGGGAATACAAATAAAAACAATGAAACAAGCCCTATTCACAAGGAATTTACATCCTAAGATGGAGAGAAGTACATTAAAAAAAATATGTACAGCATAAATACAAAGTAGTTTAGGAAGTAGGACACTGGCATTTGCAGATCAGAAAAGCTTTCATATGGATACACACATAATAACAATAACAATTAACATTTATATAGCACAATGTGCCAGGCACTGTGTTAAGTGTTTTACAATTATTATCCCTTTTGATCCTCACAATAACCATGGGAGGTAGATGCTATTATTATGTGTTTTATAATAAGGAAACTGAGGTAAACAGGGGTTAAGTGACTTGCCCAGGGGGTCACACAGTTAGTGTCTGAATTCATATTTGAACTCAGGTCTTCCTGACTCCAAGCCTAGTGCTCTACATATATGTATAAGTATGTACGATCTTTTTTTTCCATTGAAAATCTCAGAAGCAAGTACAATACTCATCCTCAGGGTGGAGGTAATTTTTAAGGAGGAGGAGGAGGAGGAAGAGGAGGAGGAGGAGGAGTCAAAGCACAGCAAACCGGGCTAAGTTCAAACCCAGCCAGACGAATCCCCCAAGGGTAAGGTCACGAGGACCAGAGCTGGGCAAAAGAAAGGAAAATTCTTCTCAAAAGCTAAAACATCGGGAAAATACTAAAGGCTCTGTTTGGTTCTCGGTCCCGAGGTACCAGGGAACTCTCCAGGACTATAGGGGATGAAGGCACCGACCCCGCAACTAAAGGCTCAATTTGGTTCTAGGTCCGGGAGAACTAGGAAACTCTCCAGTCTTGTAGGGGATGAAGACTCGGACCTCCCAGTCTCAGGGTACCCCTATAGGAACAGAGTGCCTCCTGGGGCATCTCGCCCATGCGCTCCAGCCTCGAGACTCTTCCCAACTTCACCAGAAGGAATCTAAAAGGGAGTGGGTGTGGGGGGAATAGACGAGTACAATGAAAAAGAGCCCCAGACACTGGGACGGACGGACACACAGACACACACACACACACACACCACACACACACACACACACACACACACACACACACCACACACACACACACACACACACACACACACACACACACACAAGCGAGGGTGGAGTGGCTCTCCTGCCCAGATGGCCTTGCCAGTTCTCTGCCCTCCCCCCAGCCCTCTCTCTCTAACTGGCCGCATCCCCCAGGCAGAAGCACAATAGAGACTCCGCCCCTCCCTCTCAGCCCAGCCTTTCCCCGCTTCTTCCTCCCTCCCTCTCGTAGCCCTCCACCTCCGCGACATCCCGAGTTTAGCCGGCTTTAGAAGCCCGCTCTGCCACGGTCGCTGCTGCTGCTCCGTCCCCGCCCCCAGCCCAGCAGCCTGAGCTGCCTACCTCCCGGGTGGCACTTGGGGGTCCGCGCCCTACCTGCGCCCCCTCCTCAGCCAGGGGGCACAGCTTCCACCTGAGCCCTCCCCAAGGAGGGCCCCTGCGCCTTTCTCAGATCCCGTGCGCTTCTCCACTCGGGACTGCTGCTGCTGCGGCTGCTGCAGTTGTGGACTGCCCTTGGAAGGCAGGAGATGCAGAAGGGTTCTGGGGTGCACCTTCCTGCTCCCCCGAACCGCACCTAACCCAAGAAGGCGCTTGGAGCCGCTATTGCCCGCCTCCTGCCATCATACCGATCTCTCTCCTTAACTCTTTCTTACCTTTCTCCCTCCCCTTTCCTCCCCCCACTCCTCGGCCAGGTCCCTCAGGTGCGCTGCTCCGCCTCTTCCCGCCCCATCCCTCATGGCTAAGCAACTGATCCTGGCCTGTTGGGTTGTACTGGCTGTGACTTGGGGCCAGGCGTCCAGCCCTCCCCCCACAGGGTCCAGCGAGCCCCCAGATCTGCAGACCGAGGCACCCACGGAGGAAGATACCCTGCAAAACGAAGCGGACAATCAGGAGAACATTTTATCTCAGGTGAGCCGCTGCCCCACAGCTACCCACCTCTGCTTGTTCAGGGTGGAGAAAGGACATTAAGGATTCTCTTGGGGGTGGATAGGGAGTGGGGACATCGCATGGGGTTCGTAAGGCAATTCGTCTTGTTTCCCTAAGGAGTAAGGTGACGATAGCTTTCATGATAGATGGTTGGGGACTTGGCTCGTCCTGTATCCCCAAATCAGAAAGCTCTTTCGAGTTTGTTAAAGGAAGAGTAGAGAGGAGGGAAGTTGCCCAGCATCCTGAAATCAAGGCAAAGAAATGTCTGTGGTTAAAACTATTGGCAAAGTCCAGTCCTCTCTTGCCTTTGGTGATCGAGATTTAGTCAGAGTTGGACAGGAGACTCAGGTGGGTGTGCTGGGAAAGACACGGGTCACCCGACTCCCAGAGGCAGCCAACAGTATGGTGTGAGAGACAAGCAGAGGGAGGAGAGGAAACTATGTGGGTGCTAAAAAGATGAATGCAGAGTGATCAAGAAACTGGTGGTGTGATTGACAAGATGGACTCTGTGGGACTGAAAAACAGGTGGACACACAGTCCATCCACAGACCACCCTGGTCTGTTTAAAATGTATCACAGCCAGGAAACAGGGGAATAAGTGACAGATGGACAAGTAGTGACAGCCCTCCAAGGACTAATCCTCCCTGAGCCTTTCATGCTCAGCCAAACATTCATGATGATGTGTGGGAGGTGTTCTCTTTCAAGAGAGGGGGAGTGCAGACATGGACCCCCTACCCCATGACAATGACGATGCTGGAGCCCTAGAGTACAAGTTTCTTTCTCCCTGCAAAGAAAGTTCTTAACTTGAGTTTGAAATTGATTGGCTTTCCCATCCTTACTTGAGATAATGTAAGTGAATCTTAAAGCACAAGACATGGGTGAGCTATTAGTGTTATCATTCACGTATTACATATACTCCTCCACACACCTTCTCTCCCTGAATCCTTCCAAGAGTCTGAGATGGTCCATCTGAGATTTTGAGTCCTGTCCCCTGTAACGTTTCCAAAATCCCAACTCCCCCAATGGAAGGAATCTACTCAGAGTCTTAAAGCAGAAGTCTGTCAGATTCCAGGCAAGATTTCAGGGAAAGCTACAATTTACTGTCAGCCCACAAAGACAAGCAGCTTAAGTCATCTTGAACTACAACTCCCTTTTCCACTGATCCATTCTGTATTTGACAACATCCCTAAACCAAATATTATTATTAAAAGAAACCTAATCTTTTTAAGGAAAACATTACAAGCCTTGTTCTATTCAGACAGTATCCCTCCAGTGATATTTCCACTTGACCAAGCAAAATGCCTGCTAGGGTAGCAGGTGATCCATGGAATGGTTAGTTAAAATGAAAATCTTTTCCATGCATGGAAAGGGACATTGATTCCTGGATGTGAAGAAGACTTTGAAAAAAGGAAAGATGCTTAGACCAAGTCAGAGCCTATGTGAGAGGAGCCAGAGAGAGAAGTCAGTTACCTTAGCAATTGCCTAGGGACAAGGAATATTGAAAACAGGCTATCAAATGTTTTCCTTCCTTAGGAGATGACAGGAGAGAAGCTCTCGAAAGGAAATGTTTAGCATTGTAGGAGTAGTGAGACCCAGCAGTGTATTTTCATAGTCTGGATTATGCATTCATGTGCTGCCTGGGAGAAAAATCAACCCCTAACCAGGAGAGAGAGAGAGAGAGAGAGAAAGAGAGACAGAGAGACAGAGACAGAGACAGACAGAGAGACAGGGAGACAGAGAGAGAGACAGAGAGAGACAGAGAGATATAGAGAGAGAGAGAGACAGGGAGACAGAGAGAGAGACAGACAGAGAGAGACAGAGACAGAGACAGAGAGAGAGAGACAGGGAGACAGAGAGTGCAAAGCATGTGATTGTCAGCTTTTCTCCCCCCCCCACCTTTTACCTAAATCTTATCTTTAGCTGAAGGCAAAGGCTAGTAGCTGGGTAGTGGGTTTCAATGATTCTTTTTTTTTAAATGATGAAAGACAGAGAGCCCAGGAGAAATAAACTTTCCAAAAAACCCTGCAAGAATAGAAATCTGAGAGGCTCCAAAGAAACGTCAGAGTCAGTGCTTTGTGTCACTGTGAGCTATTTACTACAAGGTTCAGAGTTGTCTGAGGTCTCTGGCTAGCTAACAGAGATGTGCAAAGTATTTAAGAGTTCACTGACACTGTCGTTGAATTTCTCTCTCTCTCTCTCTCTCTCTCTCTCTCTCTCTCTCTGTTTCTCTCTCTCTCCCCTACTTCTCTCCCTCTTTTTCTCTCTCCCCCTCTAGTTACTAGGAGACTATGATAAG
Organism: Vombatus ursinus; assembly: GCF_900497805.2. Lineage (NCBI taxonomy): Eukaryota > Metazoa > Chordata > Mammalia > Diprotodontia > Vombatidae > Vombatus > Vombatus ursinus. Next base: position 522,014 of record NW_020954567.1, on the reverse strand, counting down.
GTGAAAGCTGTCACGGAAGGCTCAGATTGTCAGTGTAAGTGTGTGGTGAGACCTCTGGGCAGAGATGCCTGCCAAAGAATCAATGAAGGAACCTCTCGAGCTGAAGATTTTTACACCGTGGAAACAATCACCTCGGGCCCAGCCTGCAAGTGTGCCTGTGTGGCCCCACCATCAGCCCTTAACCCCTGTGAGGGAGACTTCAGGCTGAAACAGCTACGGGAGGCCGATGCCCATGATTTCAAGGTATGGTATCATCAATTTAGAACCCAGACGACTCTTAAAGGGCATCTAGTCCAACCTTTATTGCACAGATAAGAAAACTGAGGTCCAGCAAAGAAAGAACTTTCACATAGCTAGGATCCAAATCCTCTGATTCCAAATTCAGCTTTCTTTCCACTGCACCACGGTATGGAAGATGTGAGGCTTTCCTTCTGTCCCAGAATGGAACTTTTTACTTAGCCTGGTTCTCTCAAGGCTGATCAGGGCTATGCTGGGGCCGGGGGTGGGGAGGGGGGAGAGAAGGTTATACTAGTCCAAATCTAGGCCATGAGAGCCAATTAGAAGGTACAATGAGTTTCTGAAAATGAATTGGGCAAGATTAGAATTATCTGGAAATAAAGTTCTGGGTAAGATGGGTGGGTGGGGAGAGAGGCAATTCCAATTTCATTGTCGTTGGCACCATTAGGGGTCAGGAGTGGGGTGGTGAGAAAGAACTTTGATTTCATTGTGTCCAAAACTCCCAATAAGGAAACTCACTCTACTAACAGTAGCTGTTAGGAACTTAGAAGGTTGTCCGGTCCGCTGAGGCTAAGTGACTCAGCCAGGTCCCACGGGCAGTATGCCTGAGCCCATATCTCCCTGGCTCTCTATCCACTCTGCCAGGCTGCCCATCTTATATTTGAATATTTCCAAAGGGCCATGATTTCATGACCAAGGGTATTTCCCTCCCCAGAGGCAGATTACCACTTCCTCATCCTTAGTGGACAGCCTGCATGAGTTACTACGGCCAAAAAAATTCAGTGCCCAGAGGTAACCAGAGGCCAATCGATCATCTGATGACATTTCTTCAGACTCAGAAAACTGGTTCGCAAATAGCTGAACCATAGTCCATTACTTGCTTACTTGCCAGACCCATAAATATCAGATAGAGTGTTAGACTGGATTCAAGTCCTGCTTCAGCCATTTACTAGCTGTGCAACTGTGGGCAAATAATTTAAATCTTTCTGGTCCTTTTTGGTTCCTCATATGTATGCTGAATAAACATGGTTGTTGTGAGGAATAAATGTTTCTAAAGCACTTTGAAAACCTTTAAGCATTACATAAATTATTATTATGTTATCATCATCATCATCATCATCATCATCAGCCTTTCTAGGTGGGCAGGACCTTTCAGAGCCTATACTTTATGGGCACTCAATATCCTTCAAAAACGTAGAGTTACCTCTATCCCACAAATGAGGTATGACAGGACTTCAGTGAAGGATTATAGGATTTTGGAGCTCAAAAAAAAAAAATAAGAAATCATTTAGTCCAGCTCCTTAACTTTACTGATGAGGAACCTGAAACCCAGAGAGGGAAAGTGGCTTGCCCAGAATCAAAATAAATCAAAGTAATAATAATATTAATTAATAAGCATAAATTAAAATCAGTATCAATTTTATTAGTGATTAATAACCATAATATATCAGAACATAATTTATTGTATATAATATAATAATCATTGAAATTAATCATCATAATAAATCAAAATAAAACCAGAATCTAAGCCTTTGTTTAGCCCTAGAGGGCCATCTAATCCAACCCTCTCTTTTTGCAACTGAAAAAGCTAAAGCCTAGGGAGATTAAGGTCCCACAGGTAGGAAGCATCAGAAACAGTATTGAAGCCCAGGCTCTCTGCCTCAAAAGTCAGTATTCTTTCCACTGCCTCTTATACCTTATACTTGTGAAACCATAATCAAGTATAACTGGCTTGAGAAAAACAAATGCCTAGTTTAGTGGGTTAAGTACTTAGCACTTAATCCCTTCCTTGACAGTCTTCTCCTTCTAGTGCTTTGGACAACTCATTTTAGTCCAGCTAGATTTCCAGTTTCCTTTTCTAAAATGGGTTCAGTAATCATGTTTTGGCCTTCTGTGGAATGAAGAGAATTTGGTCTCTTGTTACTCGGAAGGTAATGATACCACTTTCCTCCTTCACTGGTATTCAAGAATGATTTGATGATTGATGATATAACCCTTCTTGAGTCAGAAAGGAAGGGATCTGTGACTGCTCATCAGGATGAGGGCCACCAAGATTTGGTTTGTGACTGGCTGCCAGATCCTATTACCAAAAAGACTTCTGAGATTTTGACCAGAGAGAACAATCTGCAGAAATAGGAACAGAGCCTTGGATGAGCTGGTCTTTGTGAGCAGGAGAGATAGTAAGTTGAAGAAGCAACACAGTTTATCTGTCATTAGCACAATGGCTGTCTGCTCTAAGGATGAAAGGCCCAGTGACTCATTCCTGATCCATTGGTCTGGCTGTTATCCTGGGATGATACCTAATGTGTCTGGAAAACTCTTGAGTATTATCTTGAACTTGGGACAACTCCCATGTTCGGCCTAGGATTTTAAACTTAATTTGTTTTTGATGTCTGCCTGTTCTAAGTATGTAAGTGAGCCTAAGTTAACCCTTACACTCAGGGTGTACTTCTGGATAATGGTGTTAGGACTATGCCATTATTATCAAATATTTTAAATAAATCCCACTGTCATGATGATTCTAGCCCTCACCCACCCAGTATGGTGCTCAGACAACACTGTGCCTATTTATACATGGTGTTTTTCCAAAAAAAAAAACCAAGCAGAATAGTAGTATAACATTAGAACTAGAAGGGACCTTGAAGTTCATCTAGTCCAAAATATTTATTTTAAACATGAGGAAATTGAAGTCCAAAGTCATTCTAAGGCATACCTATGAGATCATAGACCTAGATACAAATAGAGCTAGATGTAGAGCTTTTCCAGGTTTTCTGATTCCTCATCCATAGGTCAAAGAATGAAGCTCAGAAAGCTAAAATCTGGGGACTCATTTTTTTTTTCTGTGATACTGCATCCGCATGCTACCAATGGATCTGCTCTTTCTGAAAATGGCAAAACTATCTCCTAGAGTCACAAGTGAAAATCTGGAAGAGGCCTTAGAGGCCACTGAGTTCAACCCCCTTATTTTTCCGATGAGGAAAATGAGTCATAGAAGGGTGAAGTGACAAGGTTACATAGGTAGGAAGCATCAGAGGTGCTGGCTAGCTTTTCTCATTGGTCTTTAGCCATAATTCCTATTGATTAGAGGAAGCAAGCTATCATTTTGAATAGAGGCATCCCAATGGGAAGGGAGAGAGGTTTCCCTCCACATGCCAGTCCAGGTGTCCCTAAGATGCTCAGCCACGAGGACTGGAACAGAACCGGGAGCAAGTAGGGAAAAGAAAGTTCCTTAAATTCTGTGCTTATCACACTACCCCCAGCATGACTCTTCCATGGGGTACAATTTAGCAGTCATTTGGATTTTATTTCCATAGATTTATGCTTGGAAAGAACCTCAAGGTCATCTAGTCCCACCCTGCCATTTACAACATTCCCAATAAATACTCATCCTGGCTAAACTTAAAGACTTCCAATTATGGGAAATTCACTATCCTCTTCCCCCGCCCCCCAATGGCAGCTTGTTCTATTTTTGGACAGTTCTAATTGTTAGGAAGTTTTTCCTTATGTCACACTGAATTCTGTCTCCCTATAACTCTCACTTATTGGTCTTTGTTCTACCCTCTGGGTTAAGCAGAAGAAATCTAGGTCTTCTTTGATAAGATATCTCTTCAAACACATTAAGACCGGCATAATATATGTTATCTTATTCTTCAGAAGCCCACGTTATGGATGTCCCATCTCTAGCAAGGGACTCAAAAACCTCTCCTCCAACCAGATCTGAACCTAGATAGAAAGGAGACTATTAGAGAAGCTAGAAGTGGAGTCTGCCTGTCTCAAGTTTCTCCCCTCTCCAATCCATCCTCTTTTTAGCCATCAAAGTGATTTTTGTAAAGTGCAGGTCTGATCATATCACCCCCCTACTCAGTAAAGCTCACTGGCTCCCTATCATTTCCAGAATCAAATACAAAATATTCTGCTTGGCTTTCAAAGCCCTTCTTAACCTACCATCCCTCCCCACCTCTCCAGTCTGCTTGTGCCGTATTCTCTACGACCTAATCTTTGATCCAGTGACATTGGCCTCCTGTCTGTTCCATGAACAATACACTCCATCTCTCAACTCTGGACATTTTCTCTAGCTGTCCCCCATGCCTGAAATGCTTTCTTTTCTCCTCTCTGACTACTGACCTCCTTAGCTTCCTTTAATTCCTAACCCAATTCTATATGCTCCAAGAAGCCTTTCCTAACTGCTCTTAATTCTAGTGCCTTCCTTCTGTAAATTATTTCCTATTTATCCTGTGTCCAGCTGGTTTATACTTATTTGTTTACTTGTAATTTCCCCTGTTAGAGCATGAGCTCCTTGAAGGCAAGGACTGTCTTTTGCCTCTTTTTGTATCCCTAGTGTTTACCACAGTGCCTGGCATGTAGTAAGTGCTTAATAAATGTTTAGTGACTGATTGACAGATCTATGATTCATCCCTTCTTGAAATGAATCCTGGAGGATTCAGGCGGAAATGAAGCTGACTACTTCAGAAGCACCTTCCTTGAAACTTTTAAGTGTGCATTAAATATCACAGAGGAGATTTTGCCATCTTGAAAAATCCATTCATTCCTTCAATAAAAATGATCATAGAGTTATAAGGGAACTTAGAGACCATCTATTTCAGCCCAACTCCCTCATTTTACAAATGGGGAAACTGAAATCCCACCAACGTTAAGTGACTTGCTCAAAGTCACTCACAAAGCTAGGAAATAGCAGAGACAGGATTAGAATACAGATTCCCCAAATCCAAATGGAATACTTTTCCCATTATACCACAAATATTTATTGGAAAGCTTTTATATATGAGGCACAGTGGGGGATATAGTAAGAGTAGACACGCTGACCTCATGGAACTTCCCACATTTCTAGCCTTGTATCATTTGAGAATCATAAAAGTTGATCTTTTTTCACGTTGATCTAATGTGATTAACACAACAATGTTGTTGTTCTGGCTTATTTCCTTGACTTCATGGAGACTGAGTATGCTCAGGGCTTGGCTGTCTCTTCAGGGTTATGGATATTTTGCTCTTCTCAAAAGTGCTGGGAACATCTCACTCAGAGAACTGCACCCTTGGCCTCCAAAGTGTTGTTGTGAACAGAAGGAAGCTTGTTCTCTGTGCTGCATCTATTCTAACTCATCTTCTTTTTTTTCTTTTAAACAGTATCTTGTTTTTATAGTAATTTTATAGTATTTTACTTTTCCAGTTAGGTGCAAAGACAATTTTTAACATCCATTTTTTATGAAATTTTGAGTTCCAGATTTTCTCCCTTCCCCTTCCCTAAGATGGTAAGCAATTTGATATAGGTTATATATGTGCAATCATGTAAAATATTTCCTGCAGTGTACAGAGAACCGGCCCTGAGGTCAGGAGGACCTGAGTTCAAATCTGGCCTGAGACTTAATACTTACTAGCTGTGTGACCCTGGGTAAGTCACTTAACCCCATCGCCTAGCCAAAATAAATAAATGCTTATAAAAAAAATTTCCATATTAGTCATGTTATGAAAGAAGAAACAAAAGGAAGGAAAACATGAAAAAAATAAAGTGCAAATAGTATTCTTCAATCCGCATTCAGACTTTTATCAGTTCTTTCTCTAGATAGCATTTTCCATCATGAGTCCTTTGTCATTGTCTTAGATCATAGTGTTGCTGAGAACTAAGTCACTCATAGTCGATCATCACACAATGTTGCTGTTACTATGTACAACGTCTAACTCATTTTCAATTTGTTCCACAGCTGTCCACCATCATAGACATGCTGGAAGGGGCTTTCTATGGCCTGGATCTTTTAAAGCTTCATTCAGTCACCACAAAGTTGGTAGGACGAGTGGAGAAACTGGAGGAGGTAAGGGGGATTCTGGCTTTCTTGTCCTGTATTCAGCTGAGCCCAGTGATGGCTCAGATTTCATCCCATGCTGATGGTGATTGGAGCCTGACTATAATTTGCCCTTCCCTTCAATTTTGGGAGAGAAACAATGTCACACGTCATATCCTAGCAGACTAGTTCTCACGTGCATACTATTAGTAACAGGGGAAGATGTGGGGCAGTATGTGAAGAATTTTTTCTTAAACAGGGCTATGATTTCATCAGTTTAGGGAGCGCCTTGTGAGGTCCTCCCTTGATCAGTGAAGATAGACCTTTGTCTTCCACTAAGAGAGTTGCCTAGGGCACTGAAATGGTAAGTGACTTGTCCAGAGCCACCCTGGTGCAACTTGAACTCAGGTCTTCTGGCTGAAGACTCTATTTGCTATGTGACAGCTTTCCTCCATGAAAAATTATTCATAGTAATAGTTTAAATGATTTATTGGGCTTCCATAAAAATGCCCCTGTGAAGGGAGATAGGATGGCTATTCTTATCCTCATTTTACAAATGAAGAAATTGAGGCACAGAGTGTGCACTACAATAACACAGCTATTAAATTGCAGAGGTGGATTCTGAATACTTTGATTTCTTTTTTTTGGGTGAGGTGAGTCAATTGGGGTTAAGTGACTTGCCCAAGGTCATACAGCTAGTAAGTGTCTAAGGCTGTATTTGAGCTCAGGTCCTCATGAATTCAGGGCCAGTGCTATATTCACTGCACCAAGATTTCTTGATACTAAATCTTGAGTGTGTGTGTGTGTGTGTGTGTGTGTGTGTGTGTGTGTTTTATTACATTAAGCTGCCTTTACTACTGAAAACAAACAAATGAAGCAAAAAATCACCCAGACCCTATTGGATAGAAAGAAAGGAGCAAGAATTGATTAAGCACCTAGCATGTACCAGGCACTGGGTTAAGCCCTTTACAAATATTATCTCCTTTGATTCTTATAACAACTGTAGGAGGTAGGTTATATTATGATCTCCATTTTATAGTTGAGAAAGCTGAGGCAGACAAAGGTTAAAATGACTTTCCCAGGATCACACAGTCAGTAAATGTTTGGAGAAGGATTTGAACTTAGTTCTTCCTGACTCTAGGCCCAGCGCTCTGTCCGCTGTGCCACCTGGCTTCCTCTGATGGTGGGCCAGGAGCATCATTTTATTGTATAAGGATAGATAGAATGTTTGAATAATTTTGATGAACATGCAGGAGAGAGGAAAGCTTGGATATTAATAGATAATTACTAGGTAATAATAATAGCTTACTTTGAGACTTTAAGGTTTACAAATAGATTTTTGCCACGGCAATTTTTTAGTGAGGGAAAGTAAATGTTGTAATTCCCATTTTATAGATAACCAAACTAAGGAGCAGGGAATCAAAGTGACAACCTTTCTATGTCTCCATTCTCTACACTGTAAACTGAATCTCTAAAATGAGGAGGTTGAACTCCAAGATTTCTAGTTCCCTTCCCACTTTGGATTTGTGATTCCCAGGTCACATCAGTGAGATCTCATGGAAAGAGCTCTAGCCTGGAGGGAAGGGAAGCTTGAATCCTTTCTTCCACCATTAGTGAGCTGTGCGATCTTGAGAAAATGACTTTACCTCTGACTATCATTTTCCTTATCTGAAACACTATTAAGAATGGCCCAGGTATTTTTCAAAATTGCTGGAAGGGTAAAAAATGAACCATCTGATAGAAAGGAATTACACCCTATTGGGTAAATACCTATTAATGCACCTACCTCAGTGAGTTTCCCCATGCTCTGGGATTCTTGTCCACATCTTTCTATAAATCCCTCCAGTTCTTTTTAACTGCCAATTAAAACTTACTGAAGCCTTCATCAAACTGGAGAGGGGGGAGATTGGAAGACAAAGGTTCTTAATGACCTTTGCCGCAGATTCTTTGGCCGTGGAAATCAGAACTTGAAGATGATGGTGAAACATTCTAGGTAAAAAAGGCTTATAGCACATCCCTTTCCTAAGAAACATTTCCAGCCCAATCTCACTGGTTCCTTTACCAACTCACCCTTGCACTTGACTCATTCATTACAAAATCAATGTTTTCTGAATCCCATTGTTTGTATTAGGGGTCTGTTTTCAAATTCAAATGGCCTAAAACTGATGGATAGGCTTAGAATCCTAGCTACAGCACAGACTGCATAGGGATCACATCACCAACAGAATGCTGCCTCTCTCTTCCTTTCCTTACCCATCTGTCCCATGCTCTAGAGAGGTCACCAGAGAATACCAGATTGTTCCCTGAACTTCTTGTCCTTCCCTCTGATGCTGTTGTCAATAGGGATGATGGAATTTGTTTGGGGGAGGGAGTGAACACACCAGTCTACCAGCAGAGACAGGAGCCCAGCCACCTACTTCACACGTTGGCTACTGAATGAATTTTCAGATAGCAAGAGTTTTTTGACACTCTACCATCTGGGACTGGATTCAAACCGGTGGCCCAGCTCCCCTGAGCCAGCCCCCTGAGCCACCCAAACTCCTAGCTCCTCTTTAATTTCCATTATATTACTGTATGGGCAGGAGGACAAAGCTGCTGCTTATTCATTGTCTGTCTGGCTTTTTGCATGATCCAAACAGACCACTTTCCTTTTTTTCTACTTAGCACAAGGGCCACCTCCCCTGCTGGTCTGAGTATGAATTTAAGGTCATGGGTTCAGTCTCTGAATGGGTGATAACTAGAAGGTCAGTTAGAGGCTGCTCATGGCATAAGAGTATGGAATTCAGAATCCATGGGTATAGGTTTGAATGGCAGCTCTTCTACTTCCTGGTTGTGTGACTGTGGACAAGTCATTTCCCCCTCTCTAAGCTTCAGTTTCCTCATCTGTACAATGAAGGGGTGGGGTTAGATCATCCCTGAGGTGCCTTCTACCTCTAAATCCCAAGATGATAATGAGATTAGCTGTGTTGCAAAGCTAGAAATTGTGCTGCTAATATTGGCTAATCATTCTACCAATTTGCGCTTTTGGCCACCATGGGGACCAGGAGAGAGAGAATAGAAGGAGAGGTGTCTACACATGGGTCTACACCGACCCTCGACATTCTCATGACGGGAAAAATTTGATAATTGGGAAAGACGCTTGTCTAGCTCCTACCCAATACTTTCACATATATAATCTCATTTGATTTTTACAACAACCCTGTGAAGTAGGACTCCATTCTTCAGATGAGGGAAACCGAAGCCCAAAGAATTTGGGTGATTTGTCCAAAGTTACCCAGCCAGTAAAGGACAGAAGCAGGATTTGAACCCAGGTCTTCTGATTTTAAGTCAAGTTTTTGTTCTACTCCCTATTCTACTCTGTGTATTTGGAGGTTGCTGTAGCACAATGAAGGCCGACGGAGAGGCCTGGGAGTTTAATCCCCACAGAGAGAGCTACCTTGAAGCCGAGAGCCAGCTGAATGTCTCCTCACTGGGTTTGGCTGATGTCCATATGGAACCGCTACTAATTGAAAAGGCAGAGTTTTACAGAAATGGGAAAAATATCACTCCTCCAGAACATCTTGAAGGGAATTGAAGTAACATGCTGCTCTTGGATATACCTGGAGGGCTCTTTTTTTATGTTCCTTTCTCCCGTGGTAAGTTCCATGGAGATTGGCTTGAATGAGAACTTGGCCAAAACCAAGTTTCCACTAGGTAATACGTGCAGTACAATTTATATATGTGTTACAGGGTGTATAGAAGATATTTGAAAACTAGATGAAAGGAGAATTGTACTCAGCTTCTCCCACACCTTTCCACACATCCATTCTCCGTGCCTAGAAGGACCCATCTCTTTCTCTCGTCATGTACTGAAGTGGCCATGCTCCTCTTGGGCCCAACTCAAATGATACGTCCTCCCATTGTCCTGTCATTAATGATCTTCCACTTCATAGGTTACCCAGTATCTTAGTGCTCATCTCTCTAATATACTTATTGTATATTATTGTGTAGCAAAATGATCAGTTTGTGCCATCTCTCTCTATTGGACCAAGCTCCATGTCCATGATGACAGGGAATGTGACTTATGAAACTTTCTATCTCTTATGGAGCATAATGGCTTGGTACAGTGAGTGTTTAATAAATGTTTAGGGAATAATAAGGGCAAAAAGTGGGGCACAAGGGAGGGAAGAAGGGAAGGAAGGATATAAAGAAGAAGGAAGGGGGAAAAGGGGAGGGAGAAAGGAGGAATGAAGGGTAGGAAGGAAAGGGAGGGAGAAAGGAGAGAAGTAGGAAGGAAAGAAGGAAGAATGAGAGGGTAGAAGAAAGGAAAGAAAGATAGAGAGAGAAAAAGGAGAAGGGGAGGGAGAGGAAAAAAGGGAAGGAAGGGGGGAGAGAAGAAGGGAATGGAGGAAAACAGGAAGAAGAAGAGAAGGAAGAAAAAAGGCAGGAAGGAGGAAGAGGGGAAGAAGGAGAGAAGGAGAGAAAGGAAAAAAAGGGATGAAGAAAGGAAAGGGGAGGGAGGAAAGAAAGGGAGGAAAGGAGGGAAGGAAGGGGAATGAGGAAAGGAGGGAAGGCTATTATCTAATGCTATAGGATCATAGGATGATAGATTTAGACTAGAAGGGACTTGTCATAGTTTCATAGATATAAAGTTAGAAGGAACCCTGGACCCTATCTAGTGCAGTCTCTTCATTTTATAGATAAGGAAACTGAGGCCCAAGGAGGTTAGGGGATTTGCTCAAAGTCACACAGATAATAAATGTCAAAGGTAGATTTAAATCCAGTTTCTCAAACTAAAGTCTTTTCGCAGTATGATCAGGGCCATCCTTAGGGATGTACAGAGTAGCTAAATGCCTGCATTTGGTGATTTCAGGGAAGTTGAGAAGGCTTCCCATGGCTGATACCTAACATTTCACCCCCAGTTTTGTTCATTTGGGCCTCAACTCCTGTTAAAATGCAAGTGAGATAAAGATTTGAGCTCTCACCAGTCACCAACTCTTCAGTTGATCTTTTCCAGAGCCCAGGTTTTGCTGTGAGATGGGGGAAGGGAGAGGGGGAACGTAAAGGCACCAAGCATCTTGGCTGAGGAGCTGCTGTCTACTTCCCAATACAGCCAGGCCACTCCTGAATTGGTGCTGATTCCTATAGAGAGAATTTGCCATCCAATTCAAAGAGCATCTATTAAGTACCTACTAGATTCCAGGCACTGTGCTAGGAGTCTCTGTCCTCAATGAGCTTATAGCTTATTAATTTCTCTCAAAGACCAGCTCAGATATCTTCTTTGGCTGATAAAAGGTTAGTTCACTGTAGAGGCAGCTAATGGAGGAAGCCCTGGCCCTAGAATCTGAGTTCAAATCCTGCTTACTAGCTGTGTGACCCTGGTCAAGTCACTTAACTTCTTTCTGCCTTAGTTTTCTCATCTATAAAATGGAAATTATAAAAGCACCTACCTCCCCGGGTATGATGAGGATCAATTAGGATAATATTTGTAAAGCACTTCACAAACCTTAAAGCTCTGTGTAAATGTTGGTTATTATTGGCTACTATGGGGGAGGTAGAATGTGTACCCATTTATCTCAATAGCTCCCACTATAAAATAAAACCTGTAAGACCCAAGGTGGCAGAGCATCTTGGTGGCACAGTTGATAGAGTGCTGGGTTTGAAGTCAGGGAGAGCTGAGTTCGAATGTGGCTTCAGACGCTTACTAGCTCTGTGACCCTGGCCAAGTCACTGAACCCTGTTTACCTCAGTTCTTCATCTGTAAAATGAGCTGAGAAGGAAATAGCAAACTACTTCAGAATCTTTACCAAGAAAACCCCAAATTGGGTCATGAAGAGTCAAAGACAACTGAAATGACTGAACAACAACAAAGACCCAAGATGTCAAAGAATCTCCTTTGTCCTTTGAATGCTACCCAAAGTGGAAAGCTGAGTCTAATGCAACAGAATTGGTGACCATTGGTTTGTTCAGCACATAGCTTGTTTGTACATGGTGGTTTGCATGCTGTCTCTTCTATTAGACTGTGAATTCTTCAAGGTCAGGAACTGTCTTTTGCCTTTCTTTGTATCCCCAGTGCTTAGCACAGTGCCTGACACACCGTGGGCATTTGATAAATACTTATTAGCTATCACACACCGACAGTGTAGATGCTGATATTTGAGTGAAAATAAATGAGAGAGATTATTTTTACAAGAGTTCTTCCCTCCTACTCCATCACTCTAAACATAAGAGGTGCATGTTATAGCTTGTAAGATCCATATTGAAAAAGACCCTGCAGGAAGAAAACACCCGGATTCTAAATCTGGCTTCATCACTAATCGTGCATCCTTAGCCATATGACTTCTCTCTGGGCCTCAGTTTGGTTATTTGTAAAGAGTGGCCTGGACGAGATGGATGTCCTCCAAGATTGCTTCCCACTCTAACGTTGCGGGAAGCCGCTGTCATGAACACTATAATTGGAGAAGTTCAATCCTTATGAGAAGTGGAAATAGTCCACACCCAGTTAGCATATAATTTATATTTAAATATAGGTGTGTGTATGTGTGTATGGGCATGAATATATACATGTTATATATATATGTATGTATATATGTGTATAAGTGAATGTTTATATATGTAATGCTAACCCAACAAAGTAGTATCTACAAGGCTTCTGGAAGAGACAGACAAGGTATAATGCAAAGGCTTGGGACCCAGGAGATCTGAGTTCTACTCTAGTCCTCCCATTGTCTGTGTGACCTTGGGTAGGGCACTTCCCTGTCCTAGGCCTCCTTTCCTCAACTGTAAAATGACATCATAAAGCTGTGGTGTCAAACTCAAATAGAAATGGATTCCCCAGCCTACATATTGACTTACAAAACCACAAATTAACATTATCTAGTATGTATTGTATTTTTTTTTAAATTTCCTAATTCCATTTTCATCCTGTTGGGGCAGTTTTGAAGGCTACTTAGTTTGACACCTCTACGATGGAAAATTAGATAATATCTATGGTTCTGATGTTCTCTGACTTCGTGACCTATCCATAACCACAGTGTACCCTTGGAAAAACAGCAAAATGCACATGTCTTCTCCATTCCTTGCTCATGTTAATACTGCCTGGGATTCAGAGTTAAAGCTGGGAAGGATTTAGCAGACTCAGCCCTGGCTACAGCATAGACTATGTAGGCATATGGGAAGCCAGAGGCTTCCTCCTCAAGGCTTTGCTTGGCCTGTCTGGTTTTGGTCTGGAAGGCAGATCAAAGTTGCGTTTCTGGCCCTGAGGGACGTGTCTTTTTTTGCACTAACGAATGGAGAAATATATCTTTCATCTGTGCAGTGCTGGCCCTGGACAAAACTGTAAAGTTGGAACGTTTGTTTTCAGGGTACTCAGCCTCTCTTTTCTTGTACTCTTGACCCCCTTCTGGAGAACCCTCACTGCTCTGTCTGTTCCCCCATAAAGACCTGATCTCAGGAAAGAATCGTCCATCAGTCATTTACGCTATAGTATGAATACTGGTTGTAGGGGCATAGGATTTCAGGGTGGAAAGTATCTTAGATATCATCTAGTCCAACTCTCTCATCTTATTGATGACAAAACTGGGCCCTAGAAAATTTAAAGTCAATATGTTACCTCTCTCTGAGGGATTTCTATTTTGAACTTGATCTCGAAGAGTAGAACAAAAAGCTTTGTCCCCTGTTAGAAGAATTTTAGGTGCCACAGAATAGTTGGGGGAAGCCCAGCAGTGGCCCTAGAAACATCCCGTGTGGGTAAATGGTGGCTCGGCTCACACTAAGGCCCAATGAAGATCAAGTCTTTGTTTATCCTTGGTTGGGTGGTAGGGGGTAGGGAGGATTTGAAAGGATGGTTATTCCTCACTCTGCTAGTCTAAGACTAATTCAGAGCAGCCAGAATTTAGGTATGGGGTCTGATGGACATATATGATTTCCACCCATTCACCAATCCACCAACCGACAAGCGTTCATGAGTGCCTACTCTATGCCAGGCATTGTGCTTGCTTTTGGTACAGGGAAACAACATATACAAATGAAAGTGAATACATAAAAATGAATTACTAAGGAATTTTGGAGGCTGAGGCATTAGTGGTTGGGGAGGATCAGGTAAGGCTTTAGGTCAGATTAAATTTGAACTGAGCTTTGAAAGCAGCTCAGAGGCAGAGGTGAGGAGGCCTAAGACAACAGGTCCCTTCACTGCCTCCCCAAGTCTTTCCCTTGGACAAATGATTCTTGTTTTGTTTTGTGGTTTGTTTTTTGTTGTTGTTGTTGTTTGTTTTGTTTTTTTAGGCAATTGGGGTTAAATGACTTGCCTAGAGTCACACAGCTAGTAAGTGTCAAGTGTTTGGTCTGAGGTTGGATTTGAACTCAGGTCCACCTGACTTCAGGGTTAGTGCTCTATCCACTGTGCCACCCAGCTGCCCCCTGGACAAATGATTCTTCAATCAATGGGACCCAATATGGTTGCTGGCCTTGCCATTCTACACAGGAGTGGGAAAGAGAAAGAAACAGTATTCATAGTGGGGAGAGCACAAAGCAGCAAATAGTAAGCTCTCAGTCACCATATTTCTGTCATATTGATTTGGGCACTGGTCTCCACTATGGATGCAGCCTGGCTTGATACTTTAAAATGGTAATCTTTGGTATTTAGTTCCTTCAGTAAGATGAAACAAAGTGAGACTGGAGTCCTGCAGATTTAGCCTATATATTTTCTCTTGGCTAATTTCCAATCAACATTTCATTTCTGTCTCCATCTCTATTCCAACCGATACCCATATCTCTTCTACTCCAAACCCTATCTCTGCTACCTGCCATGCCCCAACTCTGCCCAACCTTATCCTCCCTACTCACCCCAACCCCATGCCCTACATTTGATCCATCCCATGAACCATCTCTATTATACCCTTTGCCCCATTTCTGCTCCAACTTCATGTCTTCAATCATTGTTTCATCTTTTTCCCCATCTCCACTCCATCTTATGCTCTAGGTCAGCATCCAATTGTCAGGTTCCCCTTAGCCTGTGACTACTGTCTAAAGGTGATTTATGCAATTTTCCTGGTAGATCAGAATGCAGGCAACTGAAACAAGATCATAAAGAAAATGGAATTATGGAATATTTGTGAATGGTTGGGAGGATGGGGGAGCAGTTAGCAATGAAGCCATTTGGAAATAGGAAGCAATCAAAAACTTGACAGAAGAGCCTTTCCAGAAAAAGAAATCATTCAGATGCTAACAAAAGGTGAGTGCTGTAAGACACCTTAGGGATCATCTTGTCCAACACTTTCATTTTACAGATGAGAAAACTAAGGCAGAGAGAGGAAAACTGACTTGGTCAGAGTCTCAGAGTGACCAAGTGGTATATAGGACCTAAGATGTTTCACTCCCCTTAGTGCTCATTCCCTATACTTCTCCAAGTGGCATCCAGGCCAATCATGGGAAGGGCCAACCACAGGAAAAAAGGCTTAGGCACTAGCAATTAGCCCATGGAATGCACCAGGGCAAGGCTGGAGGACTCTTTCCCTTCTTGGTTTTCTGAATTACACTCTCAGCTGTTTGAAGGAATTAGTGCTCTCGGTGGGTTTCCTTCTCTAGTTGCACCAGCCGTCTCCAAATGTTTTTTCTCCTTAGCCCCCCTACCAGGTGCTGAGGGCAGGTGTCAACTGGCATAGGCCTCTTGGGCCTATGAACACAATGGTTCTTTGGCTATGTTGGGGGTGTATTTCTAGAAAGCTAATGTTAAAAGGGAATGAGATGATCTGACAGATGCATTATTGCAACCCGAGCTTCAGTGGTTTTCAATAAGCCCACGCTGAAATAAAGGGGGGGTGGTCTAGAAAGCACCTAGCTCCCCTTGATTAGTTCAGATCCCCAGACCCAGATGAACTACATCATCCCAGAACACCCAAAAAATGGTGGGTGTGATTGCTAAGTGGCAGATGGTGATGTTTGAAAATTCATGAAGAAGAAAACTGTGGGATTAGAGGATAAATATTGTCCTGAGTTTTCAAAAAAGGGAAGAGAATGGTGTTGGAAAACTGGAAGCTAGTAATTAGTAATAATATTTCAGGAGTATTACTAGAGGGATGGTTAGTGAACATGTAGAAAAGGAAGCAGTGATCACAAAAAGCCAACCTGGCTTCATCAAGTACAGGTCATTCCAAACTAACATTATCTTTTTGACAGGGTTATTAGATCAAAGGAATACTTGATAGTTCATCCAGATTTTGACAAAGTATCTCATGCTATTATTGTGGGAAAAGTGGAGAGGTATGGACTAGATAAAAGTAGAATGATGTGGATGTGGAATCTATTGCATAGCTGATCCTGAAGAGTAGTCATTAACACGATGTCAGCTTGGAAGGAGATTCCCAATGGATTGCCCTAAGAATATGACTTTAGTCCTATGAGAATTAACATTATTATTATTGTTCTAGACAAAGGCACAGAATGCATACTTCGCACATTTGCTTATGACATACAAAGCTTAGAGGGGATGGATAACAAACTGGATGATAGGATTGAGAAATATTTTTACAGGTTAAAACATTGGACCAAATTTAATAGGGATAAATGTAAAAGTCTTACCTTTAGGTTAAGAAAATACTTTACAAGAACAAGATGAGAAAAGCATAGGTAGATAGCAGTTCATGTGAAAAGGATCTGGGTGTTTCAGTGGATTGGAAGTTCATTATAAATCGGAAAGTTAGAAAGCTCTTGGGTTCTATTGAGAGCAATATTGTTGGGGCGGGGGAAAGAGAAGGAGCGTTTATATGCCACCTGCTATGTGCCAGGCACTGTGCTAAGCACATTTTAAAAAAAAAAATATCTAATTTGATCCCTCACAACCACCCTGCAAGGTAGTTGCTGCCATCATCTCCATTTTACAGTTGAGGAAACTGAGGCACACGAAGGTTTAGTGTCCTACCCAGAGTCACTCAGCTAGGGAGTGTCTTAGGCCTGATATGAACTCAGGTCTTCCTGATTCCAGGCCGTTGCACCACCTGGTGGTCCCACTGTACTATGCCTGCTCAGACCACATCTGGATTACCGGGCTCAGTTCTGGGTATCATATTTTAGGGACATCAGTAAGGGATAGTGTACCCAGAGAGGGACAACTAGGAAAGTGAAGGGCCTTGAGAGCTACGACGTATGAGGATCGGTCGAAACAGCTGGGAATCACGGCGTAGTAGATTTCAAGCTGAAAATCACCTTTAGAGGGCATCTTGAGCAACCCCCTTGTTTTCCATATGAAGAAGCAAAGGTTCAGAAGAGTTGAGTGGCTTGCTTTAGGTCACATAGCTATTAAAAAGCCAGTCTGGGATTCCAGCCCGGCTTCTCTGACTCTAAACGCTGTGCATTTCCCACCGTCATGCTGAAGGAGAAACAATTTGGGGCATAGATGACAAAGAATCACAGAACAGTTGGGTTGGCGGGGATCTCAGAGATCAGCCAGTCCAACCCTCAACTAAACAAGGATCTCTACGATGTTTGGGACAAGTTTTTGCTTCGATCCTCTTCTAGGGAGGAAAAACTCACTTATCCCCATTGCAACCCATCCCACACTTGGATTACTTAAACTATTGCAAAGGTCTTCCTTGTAATAAGTGTAAATTTTCCTCTTTATAATTTCCACCCATTGTTTCTTATTATTCCCTCTGGGGCCACATAGAACAAATGCTATTCCTCACTCAGGACATTCTATGGCCCTTCTCTATGACTTTGCATTTCTTCTCCCTATCCCCACTCCCTATTTCAGGAATGTTCTCCAACCTCACCTCCACCTCTCAGAATCCCTGTTTTCCCTCAAATAGCACCTCTAGTGCTGCCTTCTGCATGAGGCCTTTCCTAGTCCCTTCAGCTTTTGATTCTTTCCCTTCCAGGGTTAGCTTATACCTCCTCTGTGTGTGTTTTGTATATACCTATCAAGGTACTTGTCATCTTCCCCATGAGAATACAAGCTCGGTGAGGGCAGGGCTGTTTTGCTTTTGTCTTTGTATCTCTAGTGTCCAGAATGGTGCCTGGCACATAAAAGTGCCTAATAAATGCTTCCTTCCTTGCTTGATTGATTAGGAAGTGGAGGTAAAGAAGGAATGCATTCCAGAGTGTTTCTCAACACTGACGTCCTCCATCATCATGGCTCAGGCTTCCCTCCTCCTAGCTACATGCATACGCTTGGATCTCAGCACTCCATCTACTTTCTGCCTTGCAATCTGCTCCTGAGTCCCAACACTTTAATTTGTTGTCCTTCATATATGATAACAATGGAATTCCTGCCAATGGAATGTTTGATTTGGACCTTCTTCCCTTGTGTGTGTGTATATGTGTGTGTGTGTGTGTGTGTGTGTATGTGTGTGTGTGCTCTCATCATTTACTCTCAGTGCATTATCCACTGTGCTCTGTGTTAGTCAGACCAAATCTGGAATGTGTCGGGCCATTTTTGCAGCACAGTTTCAGAGGAACATTAACAAATTTGAGAACAGCTAGGAGAGTCCAAACAAGATGGCAAGGGGACTCAATAATGTATCACAGGAGTTTGGTTTAAAGGAAGTGGGGGTGTTTATCTTGGAGAATAACAACAACAACAACAACAATAATAGCTAGCATTTTTATAGCACATTAAGGTTTGCAAAAGCACCTTATATAGGTCATTTAATACTTATGCAACCCTGAGAGGTGGGTGTTATCACTATGTCCAGTTTACAAATGAGGAAACTGAGGCAAATAGAAGTTAAATGACTTGCCCATGGTCATACTGTTAGATGTCTAAGGCAGGATTTTAACTGAGATCTTCCTGGCTTCAGATCCAGAGCTCTATCCTCTGTTCCATCTAACTGCCTCAAGGATATTTAAAGGGAAGAATACAAACATTGTTTTCATATATTTGAAAGAAGAGTGATTAGACCTTAGCAGGAAGTTGCAGGCAAGGAGATTTGGTTTTCTAACAAGTGAGTCTGTCCAACAATGGAATGCTCTTGTCTCATGTTGGGTTATGACCCCCTGCCAGCGAAACTATAGAGGGGATTCACACTTTGGAGAGAAGGATTGGTTCAAAAAATCAAGCAATCCACAAGGACAAGATGGGCAAAGCATGAGAAGATTGCAACTTATGTAAAAGAGAGTTGGGGCTGGGGTTGGCGGGGTGAGTTGGGACTAAGCAAGCTCTAAAGCACCATCCAACTTGAAGAATTTCTTGTTCTTTCCCTTTTGTCCAAGAACACTTGGCTGGCTGGATGGCCAAGATTAGGGGTGTAGCCTGTGGCCACAAAACTGAATTTTTCCTCTGAGCAGAGCTTACTGGCCCAAATGGAGAATGACCTGGCAGCTCCAACCTCCTTAACCCTGTACTCTAGCCAACCAAACTAACTGGTGCCAACTTAACAAATCATCTGTGTTGCTTTGCTTTTTTTTCCCCAATGGAGTTTGCCTGCCTCGTCTACCCTAAATAATCTCAGAGCTATATTGGGGGAAGGGGAGCACTGGGGAAAGAAACCTTAAAGTCCTCCTCCTGCATCAGTCAGGAATCTCTTCAACATTCCCCCAAAATGGTTTTCTCTGTGCTGTGGTCTTAACTCTCTCACTCTGTCCTCATCTGGTAACACTGACTGACATTCACCTGCCCACCCTCCTGAACCCACCCTTGCCCAGCTCATTTATGGCCTGTGTTTCATGACTCCATCTATCTCTGACATTTCCTAATGAGGAGTCTAGAATTCTAGTCATCTGTAAGAGCATGCATCAACATAGTTCCCTGACTCCACTCGCAGACACACATCCCTTTATTTCAAATCATGATTTACTTCTCTTAGCCAGCTGTTCCAGATGTTTCAAGTTGCAAAATAACTAGCCCATCTCTCCTCTCTCTCCCTCTTACCACCATTCCAAATGTCTTGGCAATGTCTGGGTAGCTATACCAGCCCTTGCCAAAGATGCTCCC